>NC_061844.1:222938-225438 GCF_019202785.1 Penaeus chinensis | reverse complement strand
TCCCCTCCCTCCTCCTCCTCCCCCCCTCTGTTCTCCATCCTGTATCCCTTTCTTACTCTCCCCTTCCCCCTCCCCCATTTCATCCTCCTCCATCCCCTCTCTTTCTCCCTTCCTCCCTCCTCTATCCCCTCCCTCCTCCACCCACCCCCCTTTCCCCACCCCCATATATCCCCCTTCTATCCCCTCCTTGCTCCCCCCCCCCCCTCTCACCTGCTCGCGCACCTGGCCGCCGTCGCTCCGAAGTGGCTCGCGAAGTCATAAATAGCGATGATGATTGTTGCAATTTGTGGCTACGTCGCTTGCATTATGCATGATGGCAACAGTATATTTGGATCTTGCTTCTCCCTGCCGTTTATCTCTTTCGCTTTCCTCTTCTTCTTCTCCTCCTTCTTCTTTTTCTTCATTTTCTTCTTCTTTTCTTCTTCTACGTTTACTCCTTTCTCCGTTTTTTTCTTCGTCTGTGTATACTTCGCATTCATTTCTTTTTTCTTCATCTTCCTTTTCTTTTCTTTTCTTCTTCATCTGTTTCCTATTATCACTATCCCTATTAATATTACTAGTTTCCTTATCTCTCTTGTCATTACCATTGTCATTATTAGAGAAAAGAGGAAAGGAGGAAGGGGTGGAGAGAGAGAGAGAGAGAGAGAAAGAGAGAGAGAGAGAAAGAGAGAGAGAGAGAGAGAGAGAGAGAGAGAGAGAGAGAGAGAGAGAGAGAGAGAGAGAGAGAGAGAGACGGGGGGGGGGGGGGGAGAGGGAGAGCGAGGGAGAAGGAGAGAGAGAGAGAGGGAGAGGGAGAGGGAGAGAGTGAGTGAGAGAGAGAAAGAGTGATGTATGCGAATATAATAAGATAGCAGTAAATCGTAAAACGTACAAGAAAATCTAAAAACAGACATCTTGCACAAAATCACAAAACATAATCTTAAGAACAGATAACATAACGCACCTTAAGAATATAGGCGAAAGAATAACAACTAAATATAAACCAAATAACAAAAGAGGGTCACGTGCGGTGTTGACGATGCTCTTCCGCGGGATTTAATCCTAAGACAGATGATCCTTCATGGCATTGGATTCTGTTCGAGGGTTGAGGGATCGATTGAAGGCCCGACAGCATGATGGATGGACGGACACGGGATCGCGCGCGTTTTAAGGCTTCCCGGCCGTCGCTCGGGGATGCCGTTTCCTGTTTATTTCGTTTTTTTCCTGTTTTACTGTCTATCTCTTCCTGTTTGTTTCTTTGTTTTTGTCAGTCTCTCTCTCTCTCTCTCTCTCTCTCTCTCTCTCTCTCTCTCTCTCTCTCTCTCTCTCTATATATATATATATATATATATATATATATATATATATATATATATATATCGCTCTGTCTGTCTATCTCTGATAGTTGTGATAATAATGATAATAAGATTTATGTGGTGATATTATAGCATCACCCATGATGATGATAATAATATTAATAACCATGATAATAATAATAAAGTTGTTAATAGTAATGATAATGCAAATGAGGATATAAAAAATGTCACAACAAATAGTGAAAACACACACAAGAAAAACAATATATATATCCACGACAACCGATCCGAACGCAGGGGAAAACAGAGAGAGAAAAAAAGAAGAAAAAAAAAAACACCTGATCGAACGTGACGGAAGAAATAAGTAAAGAAAGAAAGAAAAGAAGAAAAGGGAAGGAAGAGGAGAGTCGAAATATTAAGCGCTAAGACCCTTGGCGGTTTCTTGCCCGCCGACGAACGTGTTCAAAACATGTCGAGCCTCTTTCGCCGCGAAGGGGGAGGGGGGGGGGGGAGTTAGAGTCCGTTGACTTTGTACTTTTGCTTCTTTTTATTTCTTTCTTTATATATTGCTTATTTTTTGTCGTTTTTTTAATCGCAGTAAGGAAGAGAGAGAGAGAGAGAGAGACAGAAATTTGAAATTTTATGAATCAATAATCTTTATTTATGAAAACATACTACACAGCTATGAAATATTCCTTGTACATAACTTTCATTCTTGAAGATATAAAAATCCTGGACCATTAACTGATAGATATATAAAAAAAAACGTAACTCTCTCTATATAACCTTTAATTGTGAACGCTTTAATACATAACCCTATTTATAAATATAGGATCATGACTACCACGCACATATCCCTATATATAATTCTAAACCTGTAAGTTATAACTCTAAACTTATAAGTGCCTCACCCAAAACCCTATATACAACGTCCCCCTTATTAATACACAAAATACCTATCTCTATTTATATCAAACACCCTACGAAAAAAACAAATATTACCCAATAAATTAATCTCGCGTTCTAATACGTCATACCCTTTGCTTCCTCCTTCACAATGGGTCCCCTCCCTGTCTGCTGATATTTCCGATGTTGTTCTTTAGCACCTGTTAATCTGCATCTTATTGTGTGTGTGTGTGTGTATATATATGTATATATATATATATATATATATATATATATATATATATAGAGAGAGAGAGAGA
>NC_061844.1:207938-210438 GCF_019202785.1 Penaeus chinensis | reverse complement strand
CCTTTTCCCTCTCTCCTCTCCCTGTTGCCTCTCTCCTCTCCCCACCCTTCCCCACTCCTCCTTTTCCCTTTTCCTTCTCTTCCCTTCTTTCCCCTCTTATCTTTTCCCTTTCCCTCTCTCCTTCTCCTTTTCTTTTCTTACTCGTTTCCCCACACTCCATGTGTAAAACCTGTAAATGCAGTACAGGATTAATTTACTTCTTCGCTCTTCTACTGTGCATTATAATATTATACTCGTCATTCTTGTTAACAGATAATTAACGGGTGCAATACCATTCATCGTAGGCACTTGGTTTTAGAAGAGTAATTAGTAAGGATGAATAATTACCGTATAATTAGCCTCTCGACTATACCATAGCTTCATCAGAGTAAAGCAGCCATATGGACACGTCAATTACATATCTTGCAAAGTGTAATGAATAAATTTAATTTAGACCTTTTCAACTTTAGTCACCTGAATATACACAAAATTATCTGAATAAAATATAATTATAATTTCCGTAACTGTCAATTATCCTTTTCAGTTCCTCATATAACTTTCGAAATATATAATGAGAGTGAGAGGTTGGCAGGAAAGTTCATAATTGATGGATCTTTCATATCCTCAAAGCAATAATTGTGTAATTAGTAACTTTTTTCCTCTCCTTTTTCTTTCAAAAATCCACACAACTCAAGATAGGGAATTGAAGCTCATTCATGAACCAGAACATTTAGATTATGAATAGTCTACGATTAAAAAGCACTTACTTAACATCTATAGAGTCATCTGCGACTTCACAATCAAGGCCCCCGCCTTACAATGAGAGAAAGTAACTGCAGACAGAGAAAGGAGATAGAAAAACGAAAAAAGAATTTAAAAGAATAAAACAAAACAAGAAACTGAAAACAAAGATGGTAGAAAGATCCACAAACGCAGACAGACAGACGCGACAAACAAATAGCCACAGCCGAGTTCAAATCCGGTCTGGGTGTTCCTTACATAAGCAGCGCCGAAGCTTGCATATACAAGCTCGAGATAGCGACTTTGCAGTACTAAACAGCTCCAACTTCAATAACATTAACACTCTGACGACGAGTCTGGCCCAAATATTTGGACACAGGGGCGAAAAATTGGCCAATTCGGGAGGCGTGTGGTCAAATACCCCTTTTCTCTCTTCTTTCTCTCTCTTTTTCTTCTTCTTCCTCTTCTTCGTTTTCTGCTTCTTCATCTTCCTGTTTTGGGTATTCCTTTTCTTTTCCTTCTGCTTCATCTTCTTCTTCATCCTTCTTCCCTTCTTTCTCCTCCTACTTTTTTTGTTTTGTTTTCTCTTCTTTCTCTTCTTCTGTTTTATTTCTCTTCTTCTCCTGCTTCCTTATTTTTTGCCTTCGTTATTTGTCTTTGAAAATGGGAACAATACTTTTTTCTTTGTACTCCTCTTTCCTCATCTTCTCCTTTTTTTTCTTGTTCTTCCTCTTCTTCCCTTTTCTCTGTCTTCTCTCTCATCCTCCTCTCCTTCTCAACTTTCCCCTTTTCTCTTTATCGCTGAACTAACAAACAACGAAAGTGTGAAAATAATCTCTGTCATAAAATTTTATTCGCTCCGGCTGAGAGATTTCCATTGTGGATAATGTTTATGTATCACGGACACATCTATCTTCATGTATTATGGGAAAGTTTGTTTAAAATCTGCCAGTTTGCTTGTCTAGTGTTGTATCCATCTCCATTCAAACGTTTATTTATTCGGCAATCTATCAGTCTATTCACTTATATACATCAGTTATTATTTTATCATTATTTCTTTATCTTTATTTTTGTTATTGTTGTTGTTCTTCTTCTTATTATTAATGCTATTATTATTATTATTACTATCATCATCATTACCATTATTATCGTTGCTATTGTTGTTGTTGCTGTTACTATTATCATTGTCATCACTATCCTTATTATTATTGTTATCAACATTATTCTTATTCTTATTCTTATTATTATTACTATTATTATTATTATTACAATTATTATTAATATTATTAGTATCATTATTGCTATCATTATTATGATTATCATTATTATTATCATCAGTATCATCATTATTTCTATCATCATAATCATCATCGTCATCACCATCATCGTTATCATTATTATTAACTTATTGCATTAGGAATTAAATATTTTCTAAAAACTTAGGCGACGAAAAGTCGAGAGAACTTCTTGTGAATATTTTGCAAGACGCGAAGAGATAACTCGATTTCTCATCGCTGCATATTACGGTGTTTAAATCAACGTCGGAAGCATACTCTCGCTTTCGGACGAAGCCATTTTTGCCTACGATTCTAGTCCTAAGTCACCGTCAGAGACATGCTTTCGGACGAGGTAATTTTTGCCTATGAGTCTAGTCCTAAGTTAACGTCAGACACACGCTTTCGGACGAGGCAATTTTTGCCTACGAATCTAGCCCTTAAGGGGAGGTCTCACTAGTTCGCTCTGTCTAGGGATCCCTTCACCGAGCAGGATACTCCCCCAG
>NC_061844.1:200438-202938 GCF_019202785.1 Penaeus chinensis | reverse complement strand
ATAATGATGATAATAATAATAATGATGATAATAATAATAATAATAATAATCATTATTATTATTAGAGAAATAATAAAGAGAACAAATATAAAAACTAATGATAATAATAATAATAATGCCAACAATAATAATAATATTGATAATGATGATAATGATAATAATAATAATAATAATAATATAATAATAATAATAATGATGATAATAATAATAATAATAATAATAATAATAATAATGATAATAATAATAATAATAATAATAATGATGATAATAATAATAATATAATAATAATAATATAATAATAATAATAATAATAATAATAATATAATAATAATAATATAATAATAATAATAATGATGATAATAATAATAATAATAATAATAATAATAATAATAATAATAATAATAATAATAATAATAATAATAATAATCATTATTATTATTATGATTATTATAATAATAGTAATGTCATTATTATCAATGATAATAATCATGAGAACCATACTAACAATAATAATAATGAGAATGATGAGAATAATAATAATAAAAGTACGAATAATGAAAGTATTAACAATGATAATAATCATTATGATAACATTAATATTGATGGTATAACAAAAATAAAAATACTAATAATGATAACAATGATAATAATATTCTTAATGACGATGACAGTCATGTTGATAATGCTAAACCTCACACGCTATGAAAGCTATACAAAGTTATATCCATAAGCATAACAATAGGTCAATTTCCGTTATCTTATCAACGACAAATTAGGTCGATTGTGGCGGGGAGGGGGGAGGGGGAGGGGGATAAAGGAAAAGGTTATCACTAATATCAGCACATTTATTAAGAATTGAAGAAAAATTGGAGTGGGAGAGCTATATAGATAAGCATCTGGGAAATATCTTATTACTGTGGTGGTTCGATGATAATAATAATAATGATGATAATAATTATGATATGAATAATAATTATGATATGAATAATAAGGATGATAATAATTATGATATGAATAATAAGGATGATAAGAATTATGATATGAATAATAATGATGATAAGAATATTACTGATAATGATAATAACATTGATACTAATGATAATGATGACAGCAATGATTATGACAATTATAATTACAATAATGATTATAGTAATAATGTAAATAATAATAATAGTAACAATGATAAAATGGTAATAATAATAAGAATGATAATAATAATAATTATTATTATTATCATTATTATTATTATTAGAGAAATAATAAAGAGAACAAATATAATACTAATGATAATAATAAAAATGACAATGATCATGGTGATGAGGATGATTGATAATGATATTGATAATAATAGTAAGAATAATATCAATATCAATATAAATGATAATAATAATGATAATACAAAATAATAATAATGAATATGATAATAATGATAATAATAATGAATATGATAATAATGATAATAATAACAATGATAATAATAATATAATAACAATAATAACAATGATAAAGATAATATCAAATAATGATTATGATAATAATAGTAATAATAACAACAATAATAATGATAACAATAATAATGATAATACCATCAACAACAATAATAATACAAAATAATAAGAAAAGAAGTGATAATATTGATGATAATGGTAATGGTAATAATACCAATAACAATGATACTACTACTACAACAACAACAACAACAACAACTACTAGTAATGATAACGTTAAACTTAAAGATAATGATAATAATAATAATGATATTTACATTGTTGGTGATATTAATAATGATAATAATGACTATGATGATGACGACGATAATCCTAATGATGACGGTATTTTTGAGGATGACATTAATTCTACGAATAACAACTTTAACATGAACACACACAGAACATAGCCCCGGTATCAGAGGTTCTCTGGAGTGCGTTTCGCTTGACAGGCATTCCATCAGTGACAGAATATCTGACAGCTTTCCATCAGCTTGTCAAGGCGTCCCTTATTTTTCTGATTTATCTATTTATTTATTTATTTATTTTCTATTTTTGTTAAGAGAGAGAGAGATAGTGATATTGCTAACATCAGTTACAATAAAAACAGCAGAAAAGAAGAAAAACAAAAACAACATCAACCGTTATAGTAGAAAAAAAAATAATAATAATAATGGTAATGGATTCAGCGAATTAAAATAATCCCTTTCCATTAAGGTAAAGGTAAAAAAAAAAAGCTTTCGCTCTCGGCCAGAATTTAAATTGAAAGAATTTAAGGAAGCTTAAATTGACATTAAGGCAAATTAAAAGATTATTTTTACCTCCGTGTTGGCATTCCTAAGTGCCCCCCTCCCCGTTTTTCCGTGCCCCCCCCCCCCCCCCACACACACACACACACAACACGCGAAGAAAATTATGGCGATAATAATCATCATAATGGTAATAGTATATAAAAAATAATACTAATAATGATTATGATAATAATAATAATAATAATAATAATAATAACAAAG
>NC_061844.1:151069-153569 GCF_019202785.1 Penaeus chinensis | reverse complement strand
TGCCCCGAGTCTGCCTTTGACGACCTTAATTCTGTGAGGGGAAAAAAACTACTTTTTTCCCCTCAACCAATGAGGCGATTAAATAGAGAGAGAGGGGAGTAGATAGATAGATAGATAGATATCTGGGTGGTGGGTGGGGAAGCGAGGGCAGGGGGGCGGGGGGGGGTATTTGTGGGAGGGAGCGGGGAAGGGAAAGGTACACAACGATATATACATACGTACACAGGTACACACACGCGCGCACACATACACGCACATGCACACACACACACATAAACACAAACACGCACACACATACACACAAAGACGCACACACACACATACACACATACACACACACACTCGCACATACGCATACACACACACACACACACACACACACACACACACACAAACACGCACATACACACATATACACACAAACAAAATCGCTAACATAGATTCCACCAAAATCTGCTTCTGACCAACTTGGCGAAGAGGGAGAAAGAGGAAGTTAAGAGAGATTTCGAAAATATAAGAAAAGGGAACTAATGGAAAAGTAATAAATATAGGAAGAGGGATGGGGAGAAAAGGAGGCCTGATGATAACAGGTATGAGAAAAGAGATGAGAGAGGGAAAGACGGAAAAAGAGAGAGAAAGATAGAGAGAGAGAGAGAGAGGGAGAGAGAGAGAGAGAGAGAGAGGAGGAACGAGAGAGAGAACGAGAGAGAGAGAGAGAGAAAGAGAAAGAGAAAGAGAGAAGAAACGAGAGAGAGAGAGAGAGAGAGAGAGCGTAATGATATGGAACTATCTCCCCCAGACCCAACCCTCGCTCCCTGCTCCCTCCCCCTTACCCCTACCCCACCCTCCCCCTACCTACCTCTCCTCCTCCCTTCTACCTCTTCTTCAACCCTCCCCTCCTCCTCTTCACGCCCCTCCTCCTTCTCAAACCTCCTCCTCTCCCTTTCCTTACTCCCCACCTCCCTTCTTCCTCCTATTTCCCTACCTCCCTCTTACTTTCTTCCTCCCCTCTCTCCTCCCCCCTCCCCATCCCTCCTCCTCACCCCTCCCCTACCTCCCCTCCTGTACGTCACCCCTCCCTTTTACCTCCTCTCACCCCCTCCCTCCTCTCCCCTCTCTCTTCCTCCCGCCTCCCTTCCTCCCCTCCCCCCTTCTTCCCCTTCCTCCTCCTCCCCTCTCCTCCCCTCTCCTCCCCTCCCCTACCCTCCTTCCTCCCCCTCTTCCTTCCTTTCCTCCCTCCCCCTTCCTCCCCTTCCTCCTCCTCCCCTTCCTCCCCCCTTTCCTCCCCTTCCTCACTCCCCCTTCCTCCCCCCCTTCCTCTCTCCCCCTCTTCCTCTTTTCACACACGAGTTGATTTATGAAGTTGATGATCCTGATGGATGGAGAGAAAATGGATATACGGAGGGCGAAACAGAGGCTGCTGACCTTCTTTTCTTATGACCTGAGAAAGGAAGGGGTCGCGGTCATAGGTCATGCCCCCTTGACCCTTCGGCTATTCCCTTTCCTCGCTCATCTCTTTATTGGCACCTCTTTCCTGTTTCTCTCATTTTATTATTCTCGGTTTTTTTTTATTGCTACTTGTGGTGTTTTCTCTTCTTTATTCTGTGTCTTGTCAGGATGTTTTTTTTCTTCTAGTTCTCTCTCTTCTTCTCTCTATTCTTTATTCTCGTATTGTTCCATCTCCCTTTTCTTTCTTCTTTTCCTTTTCCTTCTGCTTCATTCTTCTTCCGCCTCCTTTACCTCCTTCAAGCTTTTTTTTTATTTTTCTTCATTTCTGTTATCGCTATCTCTCCCCGTCTCTCCTTTCCTAAGATTCTTTTAAAGCTTAAGAGCTTTTCATTTGCTATCTACCTTACGTCTTCTTTCTTTTCCTATTCTCCCTATTCTCCTTCTTCTTGTCCTCCTCTTCCCACCTCTTCCCTTCCCTCTCCTCTTTATCTCCTCCCCGTTACTCAATTTTCTCTTCTTCTCTTTCCACCTCATCCTCCTCCTTCTTTTTATGTTTCCACCTCGTCCTCCTCCTCTTTCTTGATTTTCCTTTATCCTTTTCTTTTTTTTCTATTATCTCCTCACTTTATTCTGCCGTTGCTTATTCTTCCCTTCTCGCTTCCATTCCTCCTATCCTCTCCCTACCCCCCTCCCCTCCCTCCGCCCTCTCCTTCTCCGTCCCTTACTCAATCCTTATCACTTTCCAGCCTGTTAATCCTGTCTTGTTTAGAAAATCCTCGCGAGTTTCCCCCTCGTTTTCAACCGTTTTCTGTGATAGATGCTCACTTCTCGTTTTCTTTTTTTTTCCTTTTTCCTTTTTATTGAAAGAAAATGTAAGTATCGATGATTATAAAATTAATGAACTATGACTTTACTGATATATAAAGAAATAAAATAAAAAGATATGAAAATTAAATACAACCCCTTTTGAGAATTTATATAAGGAAAAAAATAAATGTAACTATTAATAAAAAATAATAAAAAAACGTTTATATATATATATATATATATA
>NC_061844.1:138569-146069 GCF_019202785.1 Penaeus chinensis | reverse complement strand
TCAACCTCTCTTATCCCTCTTCTTCCTTTCCTCTCTTCCTTCCTTTCTCTCTTCTTCCTCCCTTTCTTTTGTTCTTCTCAACCTCTCCTTTTTCCTCTCCTCCTTCTCTTTCCTCTAAATCTATATTTCTTTTTTTTCTCTTCTTTCTCCTTTCATCCTCCTTTCCCTCTCCATTTTCATTCCTTCTCTCTCCTTTCTCTCCTCCTTCCTCGATCCTTCCTTTTTTTCATCTCTTTCTCTCGTTCTTCTCAACCTCTTCCTATCCTCCTTTTTCCTCTCCTCTCACTCTTTCCTCTCCTCCTTCCTCCTTCCTCTCTCCTTTCTCTCCACTTCCTTTTTTCTCTCCTTCTTCCTCTTTCCTCTCCTTCCTCTCTCTTTCCTCTCCTTTTCTCGTTCGTCTCAACCTCTCATATCCTCCTTTTTCCTCTCCTCCTCTTCTCTCCTCTCCTCCTTCCCCTCTCCTTTATCTCAACTTCCTTTTTTTCTCTCCTTCTTCCTCTTCTTTCTCCTTCTCCTTCTTCCTCTTCCTTTTTCTCTCTCCTTCTTCCTCTTCCTTTTTCTCTCTCCTTCTTCCTCTTCCTTTTTCTCTCTCCTTCTTCCTCTTCTTTCTCCTTCTCCTTCTTCCTCTTCCTTTTTTTCTCTCCTTCTTCCTCTTTCTTTTTTTCTCTCTCCTTCTTCCTCTTCCTTTTTTCTCTCTCCTTCTTCCTCTTTCTTTTTTCTCTCTCCTTCTTCCTCTTCCTCCTCCTTCTCCTTCCTTCAAAGCTACCCGATCCCATTGTATCAGGTTCGCGATGATAAGCCATATCTGACCTTTAACCAAGAGGAAAAAAAGGTCACCCAGGGAAAACCATTCCCGAAAAATTGGGACAAAAACAGGGTGAGCGAGGGGGCAAGGGGGGGGGGGGGAGGGAGGAAGGGAGGGAGGGATGAGGGGAAAAAGGGAGAGAAAAAGGGAGAGAGAGAAAAGAGGGGGAGAGAGAAAAAGGGGGAAGAAAAGAGGAGAGAAAAGAGAGAGAAAAGGAGAGAGAAGAGGAAAAGGGGAGAAAAAGAAAAGGGGGGGAGACAAACAACAGCGAGAAAAGAGAGAAAAACCCGAACAGGAAAAGGAGAGGGGGAGAGAGAGGAAAAGAGAGAAAAAGGAAGAGAAGAGAGAGGGGGAGGGGTGAAAAAGAGGAGGGGGGGAGGGGAGAGAGAGGGGAGAGAAAGAAAAACAGACAGCAAAAGGAAGAAAAAGGGAAAAAGAAAAGAGAAAAGGAAAAGAGAGAGATAGAAAAGAGAGAGAAAAAGAGGAGAGAGAAAAGAGAGAGAGAAATAGCCCAAAAGGAGAAAGAAAAGAGAGCGAGAAAAGAGAAGAGAGAGAAGAGAGGAGAGAAGAGAGAAAAGGAGAGGGGGGGAGAGGAAAAGAAGGAGACGGAGATGGGCCCGGAAACAACAGACAGGCCAAAGGAAAACCAAAAACCCACAACCCAAAGGAAAACAAAAAACTGAAATGGCTTCAAGAAGGAAAGGAAGAAGAGGAGGAAAAAAACGCGAGAAAGTGCGGGAATGGAAAAGGGAAAAGAAGAAAGGGGGGTAGAAAAAGGGGGTAAAAAGGGGAAAGTAAATAACAAAGGAAAAGAGAAAAGAGTGGGAGAAAAAAAAAAGGAAAAAAGGGAGAGAAAAGAAAAATAAAGAAAGAAATTTTTTTGAGAAGGGGAAAGGGAAAAGAGAGAAGGGGGAGAAAAAAAAAAAAGAGAAAAGACCTAAGTGATAAAAAGAAAATAAAGACAAAAACAAAGAAAGAAAAGAGAAAAAGGTTTAGAGTAGAAAAAAAGAGAAGAAAAAAAAAAAACAGAAGAGAGTGACAGACAACAAAAAAGAAACAGGGGCCCGAGAGAAAACCCGGGAAAAAAGAGAGAAAAAAGGGGGGAGGAAAAGAGGGGGGAAAGGGGGGAAAAAGGGGGGGAGAAAAAGGGGGGGACGTGGAAAAACCCGGGAAAAAAAACCGGGGACCCCCCCAAGGGTCCACTTGGGTCTTAAACCCTAAATCTCTCTCCGTTCTCCGCCCCAAAAAAATTCCCCGGGAATTTTTTGTAGGGAAATTTTCCCCTTATCAAGGGAAAACCTTTTGTTACCTCCCCAAACAAAACACCCCCCTTTCATTCTTCATTTTTTTATTCTTTTTTTTCTATTCTTAGTCTTTTTTCCTCCTTTTTTTTCCTCCTTTTTTTCCCCCCCCTCCCCCCGTCCCCCCCCTCCTCTTTTTCCCTTTTCCCCACCCCCTCCCTTTTTTTTCTTCCTCCTCCCTTTCCTTTTTCTTCCTCTTTTTCCCTCTTCCTTTTTTCCTTTTTTCCTTCTCTTCCCCCCTTTTTTTCTTTTTTTTTTTTCCCTTCCTTCCCCCTTTTTTTTCCTTTTTCCCTTTCCCTTTTCCCTCCTCCTCCCCCTTTTCCCCTCCTTCATCTTCTTCCTTTTCCCCTTTTCCCTCTTTCTCCCCCTCCTCTTCCTCTTTTCCTCTTCCTCTCCTCTTCCTAAACCCCCCCCCTCTTTTCCCCACCCCTCCCCTTTAAAACATGGAATGCCACTTATCTTGTGGGGAACTTGAAAAAATTTTTTAAAAGAATTTGCATTCTTACGGGGAAAAGAAATAAAGACAAGTTTATGTTTTTAAAAAAAAAAACTATATATACATAAAATTTATACTAACAAAAACGAAAAATTAGTTTAAAATCAATAGAAACTTTCGAAAAAAAACAATTTTTTAAATAAACCCCCAGGCCCCGTTACAGAAAATTCTTTCATAAAAGAAGGGGGAAATTCAATAGTAAATATTGGTCACCCAAATTTTTAACTGATTTAAAGTTGGCGATTCGGGGCCAACGCCCGGGGTCATTTTTCGGGGGTTCTGAAGTTGGCGTTTTCTCTAAAGGAAAAGGAGAATTTTGTTTTTTTGTTCATTTCTTTGTCTTTTTTCTTTTTTATTTAAATCAATGGCCCTTAAATTAAAAAAGGAAAAATAAAGGGTTTTAACCAAAAAAGAAGAAGAAAACAGTACTTAGAGAAAAGTATTACGAAAAAAAGCATTATGTAACCTAAAAAACAATAGCTATCCCCTCTTTAACATAAACATTCGAATTCCTTCATATTTGTAAATTTTCTGTTGACCTTAAAAATCACAAACATCTGAAAATATAAGAAAAACAAATATATAGATAAAAATTTTTTTTTAAATAAAATATAATATATATATAATATTCTACGGCACAAAAACACTAAGAATCTATTCAGATATCACCCATCACATCATCATCGCCCATAAAAACATCGTGATCATCAAAATTCACCACAATGTCTCACAATTAATAATTTTTCAAGTCTCAATAACCTTTTCATCTGAAAAATAAAAAAAAAGTGAAATACAAAAACATAATCCGAAATTAATACTAACCCCTCTATTTAAATATCATTCACCACGATTCCTTTTTTACTTATTAATATTCTATTAACATGAATAATTTCCCTCATCTAGAAATACAATGATAAGTGAAAAGGAAACAAGGAAACAAAATTAATCAAACATCATCCTTCTCGAGACACACACCATTTTAAATTTAAAAACACCACAATTTCTTCCCCACTTATTTCCCTTCTCTCTAAACAATCTTAAAACCCCCCAAAAACTCTATTTATGATAAGTGAAATGCATAAAAAGACGCTCTCCCCCCATACTCCAAAGAAGATATACCCTCACCATCATCATCATCATTATCAATTATTTAAACCTTTCATTAGCGCATCACAATTCCTTTACAATTACCGAATTCTTCCAAATCCTGGGAAAAACCAAAAATAACTTTTAAATTTCGGGGGAAAAATAAGCGAAATACAAAGAAATTTTTCGGGCTTATGATTCCAAAAAAACTATCAACATGGGCCATTATCAGCAAATTTACCACAATTCCCTTTGTACTTATTTAAAATTATATAAAAATTAAAAGCTTCATCATATGAATTTTTAATAATGACACTTGAAACACACAAAAGACACCCTCCTCATCATCATTACCAATACACATCACCCTGTCCCTTTGAATTACCATAATTCCTTTACACGCCCCCCACAGTCTGAATAAAAAAGTAAATTTTCACGAATTACAGGAATGAATAGATTACAAGAATGAAAAATCAAAAAAAGGGGCACACTCTTTTACCATAAAACTACAACCTTAACAATAAAAACACCCTCCTACCAATAACAAGAATGAAAAATAAATTTAAAAAAAAACAAACAAGGACACACTCCCACCAAAAAACAAAAAAAGATAAATCTAAAAAAAAAAACAAACAAGGAACACCCCTTCCAAAAACACTAAGAACCTATGCAATAATCACTCCTACCAATAACCCAAAAAATGAAAAAATCGAAGAAAAAAAACCCCAAACAAGGAAACACTCCCCCTACCAATAACAAAATTTTAAATCTAAAAAAAAACACAAACAAGGACACACCTCCTTCCATACCTTTCGAAACCCATGCAATAATCACTCCACCAATTCCAAAAAATATAAATCTGAAGAAAAAAAAAAACAAAAAAGGACACACCTCCTACCAAAAACAAGAATGATAAAAAAAGAAAAAAAACACAAACAAGGACACACCCTCCTACCAATATCAAGAAAAGACAAATAAAGAAAAAAAACACACACAAGGACACACAAGACTCTCCTACCATAACAAGAATATAAAAGAAAAAAAAAACACAAACAAGGACACATACATCTCCTACCATAACACTACGAACCTATACAATAACCCCCCACCCTCCTCCTTCCTCATTTAACATGCTAGCCACCCCTTTTTCTTAAAACTCACCACCATTCCATCACAAATTTATTCGATTCTCATCCCAATCCCGATCATCACCAATATCTTTCATTACAAGAATAATAAGAGGAAATACGCGAGAAGACGCCCCCGGTACCCATCTGGCTCTCCCTAATTAATCAGCTTCTGTCATCAGGGAAGGAAAAAGTCTTAGGCGAAAATCTGAGGAATCTTATTATTAGCCGTCGTCTGTTCGGCCTTATTATAGTTTTTTGTTGTTATAAGTGTTATGGGGATCTTTCGATTTTTATTATTATTATTAATTGTTTTATTATATTTATTTTTATTTGGAATTGTCGTATTGTTTATCATTATTATCATTAGTAGTAGATCAGCAGTAGTGGAAGCAGTTTATTATTATTATTATTATTATTATTATATTATTATATATTAATTATTAATTATCGGTTATTATTATTAATATTAATGTTAGTTTTCATTATTATCATTTTTGATTATTAATATTTATGATATTGCTATCATTATTATTATTATCATTTTTATCATTATCATCAATTATCATTATCATAACGGGCATATATTAATATGATTATATCAGCATTATTATCTTTATTATTATTATATGAAGTATTATTATGAGTTATTATCATTTTGTGTAATTTTTTTATTATTATTGTTGTTATTATTGTTATTAATTATCAATATTATTATTATTAATTATTAATAATTATTATTATTATTATTATTATTATTAATCATTATTATTATCACCATTAATTATCATTAATCCTTATCTGTATCATCAAGCATCAATCAACAACATCATTACTATGAGCATCATTATCTGGTTATAAGCATTATCAATATTATTATCCCATAATTATCATTATCACATTGCTGTTATTATCATCATTTATTATTATCATAATTATCTTACAATTTACTTTCATTAACCACTATGATTATTATTGTCGTATATTATCCTTCATCATCATAATTATTGTCATTATCATCATTACTGTTATTAATATCATTTTTATCAATATCAAAATTTTCATAATTACCATCATTGTCCTCAAAGTGCAGTACAGGTATTTTAGAGCTAGTTTTGTTAAACAAAAATTTACAATAATTTACCATAATTAATCGATTTTGTTACATCATTAATATCATAAAAATTATAATTTTTTCCTGCAGTACTATAATTTTAGTGTTGAATTATATCAGTCACGAGTCTCTTCTCTCTTCCTCGTCCTATCCATGATACTCAATCAGGGAAAAAAACGAGCATGAATAAAGGAAGAGAAAGAAGAAAGGAAAAAGAGGAGAGAGTCATAGAACATGATAAAGGAGACTCGGCCAAGAAGGAGAATCAAAATCGAGAACAGGAAAGAGAGAAAGAGGAAAGAGAGAGGTCCAAAATGTTGAGACGTGATAAGAAAAGGATAGAGAAAGGGGAAGAATGACAAGGCTGGATAAACAAACGTCGATGCAGACGAAAAAAGGAGATAGAAACGAGAAGAAAGGGAGGGGAAGAATGATAAGGTGTGATAAAGCAACACAGATGAAAGGTGGTGTTGAGAGAGAGTAGATAGAGAGAGAAAAAGAGAGAGAGAGAGAGTGAAACAGAGAGGGAGAGAGAATGAAAAAAGGAAGAGAGAGAGAGAGATGAGAAAAGAAAGAAAAGAAAGAATGAAAAAAGGAAGAGAGAGAGAGACAAAGGAATAATGAGGAGAGGGAAAGGAAACAGATGAAGACAAATGCGAGAAAACGAAAGAGAGGAAGAGATTCAAATTGAAATAAAGTTAGATGAAGACAGATGAAAGAACGAGAGACAGAGAAAGAAGGAGAACGAAGCAAGAGAGAGAGAAAAGACAGAGAGTGAGTGGAGGGAAAAAGGAGGAGAGCAAGATCCGGTGTAAAGAAAATAAAAGGTGTGAAAGACGAAAGAAAGACAAAATCGAGAATAACAAGGAAAATAAGAAAGGGATGGAATAATATCACTCACTCACTGGATAAAAAATCTTGCGCAGACAAGACAGAAGAGGCAGGACCGAAAGGAAGAAAAAGAAAGAGAGAAAAGAAAACATAAGAACATAGAAAGAAAGCGGTCGAAGGCGGAGAGAAAGAGAGAGAAGAGATAAAAAAAAAGGAAAGAAGTATCAATGAAAGACGCCAGAATAAAATACGGAAGAAGGACAGAGACAATAATAAACTTGGAATAGAGATAAGTCTTGATAAAAAGATTCACAATGAAATACGGGATAGACTAAAATGGATAAACGGAGAAGATATTGATACGGCTTGATAAAAGCGACATAGATGAAATACGAAAGAGATCGAAGGCAGACCCTCGAAATGTCTTCAAGAATCCACAGAAATTTTTGCTTCCTCTTTCTCTTCTTCTCTTCCGTTCTTCCTCTTTCCGCCTTTTTCCTCCTATCCTTGGTCTTGCTCTAGACATCATTAAGCCTTCTCTTTACCTCTATCTCCTCCTATTTCTTTAACCTTTTTTTTAAAGCGAGAGGAAAGGGAAGAAAGGAAGGAAGAAGAAAAAAAAAGCAAAAGAGGAAAAGAGTCCTTTGGAAGTAGAGATTGGATGGGGAGGAATGAGGAAGGGGGGGAGGAGGAGAGAAGGGAAGGGGAGGGGAAAAGAGAGGAAAAGAGAGCAAAAGGAT
>NC_061844.1:113091-138469 GCF_019202785.1 Penaeus chinensis | reverse complement strand
AAACCCTTCCCTAAAAACCTAAAACCCTCCTCTATCCTGGTATGTACCTACATAGTACAGGGAGAAGGTTCCCAGGTTATCCTCAAAGTTACAACACCCACACATCCCAACCACAACAAAACACAATCGTGAAACCGCGGTGCTCTTCTATGCAAAATGTAATATTTGTCTTTTTTGAATAAAACGATTTAGTATATAACACTATCAAACCTGAAAGAGGGGGCCATGCAGGCGAAAACGACCTACCCCCCACGCGTTCAGTAGACTTTTGGGTTTATTACTAAGTGTTAAGGTGTAACTTGTTTTTTTTAATTTTCGTTCCCACCTCAAACATTTCCCCCCGAGCAATATTGAAACAAGGGAAACCAATACCAACAAGGAACCCACCACACCGGGACCTAAGAATGCAGCCGCCCCGCCCCCTACCCTGCCAGAAAACTGGATTGAGCTATCTCTCATTCAACTCCTCCAGTAGGAACCTAGTCCTCCATTCAGTTTATTTTCTCTGTTTTTTTTCCTTTTGAACACAAAGACTTTTATATTCCCCGTTAGTTTTGGTTCTCCATCAGCTTGCACAACATAGTTGTTTTCCCCTCCTTGCAACCATTTTAGCATTGTCTCCTGTCCCCCTTTAACAATTATTCCCAGTATTTTATCGTAATACTCGTTACAACTCACAGTGGTAGCATTTATTTGTTTCCCCCCCATGTGTGATATTCAAAAATTTTCTATTTGTGTTTTGCAAGGTTTTTTGACTCCCAATAACGAAAACCCCCTTTTTTAATGTCATTTTTAAAAATCAAGTGATATAATTATTTGTTTTATTTAAAGTGAATAAAATACTCAGACCTGGTTTTGATTATCACAAAGTGTATTTTACATTAGTGTTCTACTCATAATATATATATATATACAATATTACAATGCTATCCAGGCATATGCGATAATATTGGAAAAAATAGTGTATTTACAAGTGAAAGAGACGATCATATACGCGTATGTGATTGGTTGATTACCCCCCTCCATTGCGAGGTCGGATTTTCTCTCTTCTTTTTTATTTCCCAATCTATACATTTTTACTATTCCTCTTCCACTTTTCCCATTCTCCCTTTTCCCCCTCTTTATTTATTATCCTTTTTCATTTTCTCGCTCTACTCGACATAATCTTATACGTGTTTTATATTATCTCAAAATATCCATATACAAATGTCAGAGCCAAGATCCATCAAGCAAATAGAAACAAACAAAAATAAAACCCCCCGACCTAAAAACCCCCCTCAACACCCCCACATAGGATTGATACTTCCAAGGCATGGTCCCCACCCGAATCAATCGAAAGACGACAATATACAGAGAAAATGAGAATAACACCAGAAGATTTAATTTGGGCTCCTTATGACAGTGAGACTCAGAAAAAAAAGCATGGAGGAGATTTCCGAAAGACTAGCGGAACCCGAATCATTTAAAAATAGAACAGAAATAGCTAACCCCCCATTTCCCTCTCTCCTGACTATGATGGACTGGTACACACCCAGATCCTTGGGCCCCCCCCGGCAAACCCGGCATAGATGCCTCGAAGCCTCTGTCTCTCTGACCCCCCATTGTTTGAAGAAGGAGCGAAGGAAATTGGTACCCAGAAAACCCATACCCAGACACAGTCCCACAGATGGATAGACGAAAGATATACCCAACTCTCAGTAAGTACTGATGAATACACTGACCTCCAGAACCTAGCCAACCCTCTTCCGAAATAAAAACCTGTTTCTCAAGAAAGTGGAAATACTGTAAACCGCCTGTGAAATGCAAGGAGTTACAGGAGATGGTAGTCAAGGAAGGAGTTACAAGAAGAGGCAAGAGAAAGAGCTGATTTATTATACAGATTATAAATCCCCCCCCCTCCTGGTTTCCCCCTCCCCCTCTATTGGATTTTGAGATAGGAGAACTAAATATGGAAAAATGTGCAAAAGGAAAATGGCAGGCTTGGTAGCTGTGCTTTAGCTCTGTGCCGCAAATAAGGTCAGGAAAGGCAATCACAATTAGATCGCTCATCATAAGTTTGAAGTTAGACATCAGGGAAAAAATACCCACAAAGATAGAGTGATAACCCACAAAGCACACAAACTAGCAATGGAGCAAGTGCAACCAGGAAGGCATAAGGACGCCCCCTAGTGAGAGATTTCATCATAGCTAGGAGACCTAAGCCTAACTCGAGGTACCGATAGAAACGAAGACTAAATAACAGAACAGAAAAAGAGAGAGGACCCAAATGTAAGGAATCCTAAAAAGAAGGATAACCGAACACAAACCGAGAGGAAAGAATGGGAAGTCCCCCGGGGTTTTTTTTCTCCACCCCCTATGAAAATACCCCCCTCCGCGCCCTCTCTTACACAGAACCGAGAAGAATCCTCAAACCCCCCTGGACAGCAAAACACCTTGATACAGGACTCTGAAGAGAAACCTCGAGGAGGAAGAAAGAAAGCTTCTTGTCCCAAGGAGATACCCCTTCCAACCCAGAAAATAGATAAAATTATAGAAAGCCACAACGAATTGATTCTGTGGCCCAAGCCGATGAGAGGATCGAAAACAGTCTGCACAGTGTTCCCTGCAAAAAAAGCCCCCCCCCCGCCCCCTCCTCCCCTCCTCCCCCCACACAACCCCCGCGAGAGCAAAGAGAGGAAAGTGTAGAACAAGACAGGCCCATAACAAAGACCAAGAACGGCAACAAACAAATTGGAAATACGAATGCAACAAATAGAATAATATAGATCATTTTCGGAAACGACAACAGACATGTTGAAAAAGAAAAAGAATAAGAAACACAAACAAAAAACCGACAGGCAAATCCCCCCAGAGGAAGGAACAGACCGAACATACAACAAGAAAGGAACAATTACGAGACCCGAGGAGAAACAATTGGATACAACAAGACAGAGAGCCCAAGGAATTTGGGATTCGAGGAATCGGGCCGCACCGACTGGAGAACCAAACCACCGAGACCCAGCCGAACCCTGAAACCAGAGGAAGGATTCCACAGAGATGGAACACCCAACAAGCAACAAGAAACAGATCACCAGCCCAGAAGTGGATCCCCCAGAAACAGATGTAAGTTACCATCAAAGAAGGGAAACACCCAATGGGATCAAGAAAAAACAAGGAGGAAAACTTGGCAAGAAAGAGACAATGGCAACTGGGTGGAGATGGTAGTCTCTGTATCCTCTCACCCGCAACAGAAGTCGGTAACTGAGTAAAGAATCGTTTGTCTGGGCCTCCTTCTCTCAAACCAATTGAGAATAATATCACAACCTCGTCTGGAAGGAATTTTGGAAACAGAAATAAATCACTCAGATTTACCCCATCCTCTCTGCCTTCCAGGATCCCTCCCCCTGGTACAAATAAACAAAAATGAAGTTTCCCAAACACTCCCTTTCCCAAAAAAAGGGAAAGGTTTCCCTCCTAAGAAAGAGGACCCACCCAGACTGGCAAGAAGATAATGAAAGCCCAAGAAGGAAATACTGACAGCACAAAAAGAAAAAGAAGGATAAAATATGAACAGAAAAGAAATAGAAGCACTGGAAACAATTACAAGAAAAACCGAATATTGTGATAAAGAAAGGCAGACAAAGAGGAAGCTTTAGTTGTACTGAAAACAGAATTTAAAACTATGGAAACCCACCTAAAGATAAAAAACATAAAACGTCCCCTAATAGATGAGGAGGAAGCCCTGAAGAAAGTAATAATAATCCAAGAGCTGTAAATATATTCTACCAACTGGATTCCCCCAGAAAGAATGCAACCAGCTTTAAAGCAGCTCAGAGAGAGCTTTGTTGCATCATAACAAACATCCCACACTAGGTTCATACTTTCTCCGAAAACACACAAAAAATAGACGAAGCATAGAGTGTTACCTGCCAGGGAGACATACAGACGGTGCTGCTTCCCCCACCATACCTGTGGATAGGCCGCTTACCACATATCTAAGACCATTGTTAGATCTCTCCTTCCAGAGAGATTACAAGATACTTCAGACTTCCTTAGAAAATAAGAGATTTTCCACATATCCCAAAGACTTGATTTTTTCCTGTTGATGTCGTAACCTGTATCCAGCCATACCCCCCAAGAAGAAAAAAAAAGCCCATGGGTAGTCTCGGACATTTCAAGAAGAATTACGGATACGTGCAAGGAAGATTAATCAGGACTTCAACATGACAACTCCACCTCCCCTTATATAATAAAGAAGGATAGACCATGTTTTTAATGGAACCTACTAAATATGACCATGGTATTACAGCAAAAATAAAGCACAGCAATAGGTCGAGCGGTTCGGTATCATACTATCGCTGAAACTTCGTGACATGCGAGCAATGAATACGAAAGGAAAAGAATGGCAGAAACAACCCCTAGATGTTCTGAGATACATAGATGACATTTTTGGGATTTTCGATGAAGAGAAGATGACTGACAGAAGTAACCATGAGGCTTGAATAAAATAATACACCCTGACACTCCAATTTCCCGCAGAGTAATATCCAGAAGCTTCCCATTCCTGGACATTTAGTGTATCTAAATGAAGATGAAACTAACCAAACCACGGTGTTCTACAAGCCCTCCAACCAATCATAGTATTTACATTCACTAGAGGCCACCACCAAAAACCTCAAGAGATCCCTTCCCCTTTTCAACAAGTATAGGATCAAGAGAATTGTGACGAACCCAAGAACCTAGAAGCAACGCTAAGAAGATATGTTCAGTTCTTCAGGCTCAGGAGGTTACACTCACAAGATAAAAAAACAGGCAAAGAATAGATTGATTGAACTAACCCAGAAGACAGTTTTGGAGGAGAAACCAGAAAAGGAACATGCAGAATCATTTTCCTCCTCACTCTCTCCACAATTTGTACTCCCCCCCGAGCATACGCCAATCCTGAGGAATTAACATCAATAATATTTGTCCTGCTCCAAAGTAACCCGAAGAAAAACCGTGGGAACAAGTTCAGGATCCGCCCCCGATGATCGCGTAGAAAAAAGATCAGCATAGTTGAGAAACATATAGAGAGCGGAATTTTCCTTCCCCACTCACGCTCAAAGAATAAAGAATTGTCAGGATGCAGGGAAAGGAAACAACCAAAATAAAACGAAATCCAACAAGAATTATAATGGCCAAATTAAAGGGAAAGTTATGATGGAAGAGGGGCGCGTATCCACCCCCCCCCCCCCCCCACCCCTTCCTCGCCCCTACCGCTAGAAGCGATGAGTACAACATACTTTCTAGTTTGTTAGTTTTGTTTTTCAAATAATTATAGTAGATATATTACCCCCTTTGTATGTTATTAAAATATGGCTCGGTTTATACAAAAAAATATCAGATTCCCCCCCCCTTTACTTGTGTCAATAGATATTTTCTATATGTAGTTTCATTCTGGTTTGATTGTAAAAAGGTTTCCCCGGGTAACAAAATGTTCTTACCTCTGTGAAATAACCTAACATCCGTATATGGATTCCTTCCTTTTTATGTTTACGTTGAACAAATACACATTATATCAAGTGTTTTGTTCAAACATATAAGTTACTCACTCCCTGTTTATTTAGGTTTCATATATCCTCTTTAAACGCATTGCGGTTGAACATACCATTACAGTCCATAACAAGTTTAGGTCCGGTTTTCCCGTTTTGTAACGACTAACATTGTATAGAACCAGGATTGAAACACTTTGGTAAAATATTAAATAATTTTATATATACTGATTAGTACTCTTACTTCCCCTCATTTTCTGAGATCTCTGGTTTTTACAGTTTTCATAAACATTGTTGTATACCCATATTTATATAGCGGCCTTTTTAGAATTTAGGGACTAAAACACGTTTAGTATATAACTCCTTGTAAACGCTTTTTTTATTAGCGGTCTTAATCTCAATACAATGTATAGCTCCTTGAAAAAGCTGCAAAGTTTTAGCTTTTTAAAATGATTTCAAAATTTATGTTTTTATATTTAATTTATTTGTGATAGCTTTTTAACCCTTCTTTCCCCTTTTTCAACTAATTGTTTGGCCCAAAGATTTAGCAGAACCCAGAAGATAGATGAAGGATTAAGGTATCTTCCCCCCCCCCCCCCCCCCCTCCCCCCCAAATCAACGTTACTCTGATTTTCCCCCAAAGCGCACCCAGCGAAATGAATTAGAGGCGGACCATACCCCGTTTCCTCCCCTCAAGTAACACGCACCTGTGAGATCCAAGCAGATTTTAGCCACCCCCCCAAAAGCGCCTGTCTCTCTTGCTTAATACCCGTTTCCATCCACTCTTTCCACCAACACTCCCCTCTCACCTCCAGCACTAGCAGTTAGCGAAAGGACTTTTCGAATACCCCCACCTACACACTCTCTCTCCTTGACCAAGTGTAGCCCCCTTGAGAAGGGCCCTGCCTCGGCCTCCTCTTCCCCCCCCCCCCCCCCCCCCCTTTTTCCTCGTTTCTTGTGGGGCTGTTTTTCATGTTTTCCCTTTTGAAAAAAACAGGTTACTTGTGTGGTTGCTGTTATTTTAACCTTTTTTTGCAACATTCAAACGGGATATTATTTTTCACTTTGTTGTTAAATTCGTACCACTCTCCTATCTTCCGTAGAGCCAAGAAAATCAAAGAGCAATCCTCTTCGCCCTCCTCTCCCCACCCGCACCATCTGCCCAGAAGCCTAGAGGCCCTTACCCCCCAACGGACGCTGACAAAAGAACCTATGTTTTTTCCTGAACGTTTTTTTTCTATGTTTACCTCCATTTTTTACCCCATTTTTATGAATTGATCATTTTTTATGAATTGATCATTTATTATGAATTGATCATTTTTTTATGAATTGATCATTTTTTATGAATTGATCGTTTTTATGAATTGATCATTTTTTATGAATTGATCTTTTTATGAATTGATCATTTTTTATGAATTGATCATTTTTTATGAATTGATCATTTTTTATGAATTGATCATTCTTTATGAATTGAATCATTTTTATGAATTGATTGTGTTTTGTTGTTTGTTTTTTGGTCCTAGTTTTCAACAATAAAATAAATCCTAATCGAGACCACAGGAAGACCTGTTGCACAGTCCTGATAGTTCCACGACCACATCTTACCTACAATTATTTCAAATCCCTCTCCCTCAGGTCCGAGGAGAGTTGGAACGACCCCCGTCGATCCCCACCTCCCCTCCCGGCATCACCCCCCGCCAGAAGCAACCCCCAATGAGGGCGTTTATAGAGATTCCCGCAGATCAAAACCTTTTTTCGATATATTTTTGTTTTTGCGGTGTTTTCCATGAATGTAAAAACATTAGAATAGAAAACCCCTTCGCCTCCCACCCCCCCAAAAAACAGCTCTTGTCAGAGTATTCTTACGAACCAAAGATATATTTACTTCCTTTTTTGTTAAGTTGCTTCATAAATAACCTTTGCCAAGCACAGACGTGCCTAGCATGGCTGGTTGTTTCTTTGTTTTTACCTTTTTAGGATAAGGTTTTATAAAAGAACATAGCCTTGTGACTAAGTAAACGTTATAATTTGTAAGCAAATGACAAACATTTCAACTTCAGAAAGTACTCAAAAAAAGAAGAATAAGAAACAGTTCAATATAACCTTCGTTTTAATTGTGAATGGTTTTGCCAGAGCGCAGGCAGGCCTGTTTATTTTTATTTTTCTTCCCCCCCCCCCCCCCCTTTTCTGAACATGACAGGAACACATCATATAATATTTACATAATGTACACCATGTTTCCTATCTTTGTATACATTTTTATAACAAACATTTATATGTACTTTCTGTGGGTCTGTGCCAGACACCAATATGCCTGACAGATCTTTGTTCTATTTTTTCCCCCTTTTTATATATGACTGCGAAGGTGTGAGATGAATAATTGCTAGTCTGTATAACATTTATGTCCCTATAAATAAAAAGGTCCACCTATTTTATGTTCCAATGCCTCCCAAACCAATTGTGAAACCCACCTAACCCCCCTTCCTGGTATATACCTACATAGGACAGGATAAGGTTCCCCAGTTCCTCAAGTTACACACACCGCGGTGCTCTTTGCAAATTGTATATATGTGTTATTTTTTGAATAAAGAGTTAGTATATACATCAATAGTGCACCTGAAGAGGCCATGCAGGCCGAAAACCGCGTTCGTGACTTTGTGTATTACTAAGTGTTTAATGTTAACTTGTTTTTTATTTCGTGCCCCTATATATATGTGAACACAGTGCAATATGAAACATGAGAAACTAGTAACAAAAGGAACCCACAACACCGGACCTAAGATTGCAGCCGCCCCCACCTCTGCAAGAAACAGGTTTGAGCTAGTCCTCTCCTCCAAAGGAACCTATGTCTTCAGTTTTCTGTTTTCTTTGAACAAACAGACTTTTATATCCCCGTTTGTTTTGGTTCTCAGTTGCACAAATAGTGTTTTCTTGCACCATTTTAGCATTGTCCCCCTTAAAATTCCCAGTTTTTCGTAATACTCGTTACACAGTGTAGCATTTTTGTTTCTTGTGTGATTTACTATTTGTTTTTGCAAGGTTTTTGACCCAATAACGAAAGCCCCTTTTTAGTGTCTTTTTTCAAAATCAAGTGATATATTTATTTGTTATGTTAAAGTGAATACCGACCTGGTTTTTGAGTATCACAGTGTATTGTACATTTATTGTTCTACTCATATATAATATATATACATCTATCAGTGCATAGTGCGATATATGAAATAGTGTATTACAGTGAAAGTGAAGTGATATACCGTTGTGTTGGTTGATTACCCACCATTGCTCGGTTTTTTTCTCGATCTACTCGACTATACTTAGGTTTATATATATTATATATAACATATACATATGTCAGAGCCTAGTGCCAAGCAAGATATAGAAAAAAACAATTAGAAACCGACCTAAACCCCACATAGGATTGATACTCAGTGAAATGGTACAACCAGGAATCAATCGAAAGACGACAATATGACAAGAAAATTAAATAACCCAGAAGATTTGAATTTGGGCTCCTTAGCTGTAACTCAGCAAAAGCATGGAGGAGATTTTCGAAAGAACTAGCGAACCCGAAGCATTTAAAAAATAGAACATATATAGATAACCCCCATTCCCTCCTGACGATGGATGGATCACCCAATGCCTGGCCCCGCAACCCCTATAGATGCCTCGCCTCGACCCCATTGTTGAAAGAAGGAGCGAAGAAATTGTTACCCAAAACCCATACCCAGACACAGTTCACAGATGATAGACGAAAATACCCCTCTCAGTACTGATGAATACACTGACCTCCAGAACCTAGCCACCCCTTCCGGAAAGAAACCTTGTGCTACAAGAAAGTGAAATACTGTACCGACTGTGAAATGCAAGGATTACAGGATAGTCAAGGCAGCTGTTACAGATTACAAATCCCCTCTGGTTTCCTGCCCCCTCTATGGATTTGAGATAGGAAACTAATTTGGAAAAAATGCTGCAAGGAAATGGCAAGCTTGGTAGCTGCGCCAATAAGTCAAACAATCCACATTAGATCGTCTCATCATAAGTTTGAAGTTAGACATCAGGAAGATACCCACAAAGATATGAGGTGATAACCCACAAGCACACAAACTAGCAATGAGCAAGTGCAACAGAAGCAAAGGTCCCCCCTATTGAGAGATTCTTCATAGCTAACGAGACATAAGCCTACTAGAGTACCTAAGAACAAGAAGAGCTGAAATTACAGAACAGGAAAAAGAAGAGTACAAATATGTATGAATCCTAAAAACAGATAACCGAACACAAACCGAGGAGGAAAGATGGAAGAGTCCCCCGGTTTTTGTTCTCACCACCCCCTATGAAAATACCCCGCCCTCTCTAGACACAGAACCGAGAAGAATCTCAACCCCCCTGAGGACAGCAAATCACCTTGATACAGGACTCTGAAGAGCAAACCGGCCGAGGAGGAAGAAAGAATGCTGTTCTTGTCCCAAGAGATACCCCTTCCACACCCAGAAATAGATAAAATTATAGAATGCCACAAACCGAATTGATTCTGTGGCAAAAACGTTGAGGAATCGAAAACATTCTGGCACAGTGTCTCCCTGCAAAAGAAGCCTCCCCCGCCCCCCCTCCCCTCCTCCCCCCAACCCCCGCGAGAGCAAAGAGAGGAAAGGAGTAGAACAAACAGCCCATAAACAAAGACCAAGAAACGGCAACAGAACAAATAGAAATAAGAAGCAACAAATGAGAATAAAAAATAGATCATCGAACGACCACAGACATGTTGAAAAAGAAAAAAATAAAGTAAACACAAACAAAAAACGACAGGCAAATCCCCCCACGAGGAAGGAACAACCGAACAAATACAACAAGAAAGGAAAATTACGACCCGGAGGAGAAACAATTGATACAACAATACAGAAGCCAAGAATTGGGGATTCGAGAATCGGCCGCACCGACTGAGAACAAACACCGGAGACCCAGCCGAACCCTGACCCAGAGAAAGGATTCCACAGAATGAACACCCAACAAGGCCAACAAGAAACAGATCACAGCCCAGAAGGGGTCCCCCAGAACAGATGGAGTTACCTCAAAAAGAGGAAACACCCAATGGATCAAGAACAACAAGAGAAGAACTTGCAAGAAAGAACAATGGCAACTGGGAGTAGTGTAGTCTCTGAAGTCCTCCCTCACCCTGCCACAGAAGCGTACTGAGTAAAGAAGGTCGTTTGTCCTGGCCCTCCTTCTCTCAAACCAATTGAGAATAAATCACAACCTCTCTGGAGGATTGGAAACGAAATAAATCACAGATTTACCCAGTCTCTGCTTCCAGGATCCCTCCCTCCTGGTACAAATACAAAAATGAAGTTCCCACACAGCTCCCTTTCCAAAAAGGAAGAGTTCCCTCCTAAGAGATCTCCCAGACTGCAGAGAAGATAAATGAAGCCAAAAGGAAATACTGACAGCAGCAAAAAGAAAAAGAGGATAAATATGAACAAAAAGAAATAGAAGCACTGGAACAATACAAAAAATCCGAATATTGTGATAAAGAAAGCAGACAAAGATGGAGCTTTAGTTGTACTGAAAACAGAAATTACAGAGCTTGAAGAGCCCACCTTAAAGATAAGAAACATACGTCCCCCTAATAGATGAGAGAAGCCCTGAAGAAAGTAATAAGAATCCAAAGGCTTGTAAATAGATTCTACAACTTGATTCCCCAGAAAGAATGCACCAGCTTTAAAGCAGCTCAGAGAGATGCTTTGTTGGCACATAAGCCCAGCATCCCACACTGGTACATTCTTCCGAAAACACACAAGAAAATAGACGAAGAATTAGTACCTGCCAGGGAGACCAGTACTGAGAGCGCTGCTGTGCCCCCACCAGACCTGTATAGGCTCTACCACATATCTAGCACCATTGTTAGATCTTCTCCTTCCAGAGAGATTACAAGATACTTCAGACTTCCTTAGAAAGATAAGAGATTTCCACAGATCCCGAAAGGAGCTTTGATTTTTTCCTTTGATTCGATCTCTTACCACCATACCCCAGAGAAGAAGCGCATGGGTAGTCTACACATTTCTTGAGAAAATTACGATACGTGCAAGGAAGATTAATGCATTACTTCAACATAACAAGCTCCACCCCCTTATTAATAAAGGAAGGATTGACCATGTTTGAATGGAACCCTACTAAATATACCATGGTATTACAGGCAAAATATAGCACACAATAGGTGCGTCGGTATCAGTACATCGCTGAGATCTTCGTACATGCGAGCATTGAAAAGAAAGGAAAAGAATGCAGAAACAACCCTAGTGTTCTGAGATACAAGATGACATTTTTGGGATTTTCGATGGAAAGAAGATGACTGAAAGAGTACCATGAGGCTTGAATAAAATACACCCTGACCTCCAATTCACGCTAGAGTATGATAGCCAAAGCCTCCCATTCCTGGACACTTTAGTGTATATCTAAATGAGATGGAAACTTACAAACCACGTGTTCTACAAGCCCTCCAACACTCATCATATTTACATTTCCACTCGAGCCACCACCCAAACCTCAAGAGATCCCTCCCCTTTTCACAAGGATAAGGATCAAGAAATGTTGACGACCCAAAGAACCTAGAAGAATCGCTAGAAGATATGTCAAGTTTCTCAGCTCAGAGGTTACACTCACAAGAAATAAACAGGCAAAGAAAAGATTGATGAACTAACCCGAAAGACCTGTTGTGAGAGAAACAGAAAGGAACAGGCAGAATCATTTTCCCCATGTTGTAACTCCCCGAGCATAGCGCCAATCCTGAGAATTACATCAATAATATTTGGTCCTGGCTCCAAAGTAACGCCGAAGATAAACCGGGGAACAATGTTCAGGATCCCCCCCCGATGATCGCGTGAAAAAAATCAAGCTATAGGTGAGAAACTTATTAGAGCGAATTTCCATCCCACTTCACCTCAAAGAATAAGAGAATTGTTCAGATGCAGGGAAAGAAACAACCAAATAAGCAAATCCAAACAAGATTATCATGACAAATGTAAAGGAAAGTTATGATGAAGAGGCGCGATACCCCCCCCCCCCTCCCGCCCCTCCGCTAGAACATGAGTACAACACTTTCTAGTTTGTTAGTTTTTGTTTACAAATATTTATAGTAGATTATTTACCCCCTTGTATATATTAAAATATGGCTTCGTTTATACAATAACATATCAGATGTCCCCCCCCCCTTACTTTGTATATATATACTTTATATATGTAGGTTTCATTCGTGTTTTGATTGTAAAGGTTTCCCGTAACAAATTTCTGTACCTCTGTGCATAACACACATCCGTATATGGATTCCTTCCTTTTTATGTTACGGAACAAATACACATTATTTCAAGTTGTGTTTGTTCAAACATATATATTCTCCTGTTTATTTAGGTTTCATTGGATCCTCTTAAACCATTGAGGTTGAACATACATTTACAGTCCATAGAACAAGTTTAGTCGGTTTTTTTCCCGTTTTTGTAACGGACTAATACCTTTAAAGAACCAGGATTGAGAACACTTTGTATATATTATATATTTTATATAACTATGTGTACCCCCTCATTTTCTGAGATCTTTTTTTACAGTTTCATAAACATTTATACACGCTATATTTTTATACGCCTTTTTGAATTAGCTAAAACGTTAGTATATAACCTCCTTAAACCTTTTTTATTAGCGTCTTAATCTCATAACAATGTATAGCTCCTTGAAAATGCTGCAAGTGTTAGCGTTTTAATGAGTTCATATTTATGTTTTTATATTTAATTTATTTTGTGATACTTTTTAACCTTCTCCTTTTTTCAACTAATGTATTCTCCAAGATTAGCAGAACCCAGAAGATAGATGAAAGAGTGAAGTATTCTTCCCCCCCCCCCCCCCCCCTGCCCGTCATCACCGTTACTCTGAATCTTGCCCAAGAGCGCACCCAGCGAAATGAGATTGAGGCGGACCATACCCCGTTCCTCCCCTCAATAACGACGCACCTGTGAGATCCAGCAAGTTACCACCCCCCCAAGAAGCCCTGTCTCTCTTGCTTATATACCCGTTTCCATCTCTCTCTTCCACACACTATCCCTCTCCAGCACGTACAGTTGCGACAAGACTTCGAATACCCAAACCTAACCCCTCTCTCCTTGACCAAGTGTAGCCCCCTTGAAAGGGCTCTGCCGCGGCCTCCTCTTCCCCCCCCCCCCCATCCCCCCCGTTTTCCTCGTTTCTTGTGTGCTGTTTTTCATTTTGCTTGATCAAACAGTTACTGTGTGGTTCTGTTATTTTTAACCTTTTTTGCAACATCAAACTGATATTATTTCACTTTGTTAAATTCGTACCACTCTCTATCCCGTAGATCCAAAAAATCGAAAGAGCAATCCTCTTCGTCCTCCTCTCCCCACCCGCACCATCTGACCAGAAGCCTCAAGTCTTACCCCATCGGACGCTGACAGAGAGATCCTATGTTGTTTCCTGGAACGGTTTTTTTCTATGTTACCTCCCATTTTTTACCCATTTTTTATGAATTGATCATTTTTTATGAATTGATCATTTATTATAATTGATCCATTTTTTATGAATTGATCATTTTTTATGAATTGATCGTTTTTTAATTGATCATTTTTATGAATTGATCATTTTTATGAATGATCATTTTTTATGAATTGATCATTTTTATGAATTAGTCATTTTTTATGAATTGATCATCTTATGAAATTGATCATTTTATATATTGATTTGTTTTTTTTGTTTTTTGTCCTATTTTCAACAATAAAAAAATCCTAATCGAGAACCACCAGAAGACCTTTGCACAGTCTGATATTTCCACGACCCATCTTACACGAATTATTTTCAAATCCCTCTTCCCTCAGTGCCGAGGAGAGTTGAACACCCCCGTCGATCCCCACCTCCCCTCCCCATCACCCCCTCAGACTGAGGCAACCACCCAGATGAGGGCGTTATAGAGATTCCCGCAGATCAAAACCTTTTTTCGATAAATTTTTTGTTTTGCGGTGTTCCATAATTAAAACATAAATAGAAATCTCCCTTCGCCTCCCACCCCCCAAAATACACTCTTGTCAAGTATTTCTTACGAACCAAAGATATTTTGACTTCCTTTTTTTGTGAAGTTGCTTCATAAATAACCTTTGCCAACACAGACGTGCCTAGGCATGCTGGGTTTTTCTTTGTTTTTCTCTTTTTTAGGAAAGGTTTATAAAAAACATATCCTTTGTACAAGTAAACGTTATAATTTGTAAGCAAATGACAAACATTTCAACTTCAGAAAGTACTCAAAAAAAAAGAATAAAAACAGTTCAGATATAACCTTCGTTTATTGTGAATGTTTTTGCCAAGCGCAGCACCTGTTTATTTTTATTTTCTTTCCCCCCCCCCCCCCTTTTCTGAACATTGACAGAACACATCAATGAATATTTACATAATTACACCATGTTTCCTATCTTTGTTATACATTTTTATAACAACATTTATATGTACTTCTGTTGTCTGTGCCAACACCAATATCCTGGACAATCTTGTTCTATTTTTTTCCCCCTTTTTATATGCTCGAAGGTGAGATGAATAGATTGCTAGTCTGTATAACATTTTATTCCCATATATATATAAGTCCACCTATTTTTAGTTCCAATCCCTCCCAAACCAATTGTAACCCTCCTAACCCCCCTTCCTGTATATACCTACATAGGACAGGGATAAGTTCCCCATTTCCTCAATTCACACACACCGCGGCTCTTTGCAAATTGTATATATTGTTTATTTTTGAATAAAGATTAGTATATACACAATATGCACCTGAAGACCATGCACCGAAAACGCGTTCGTGACTTTGTGTATTACTAAGTTTAAGTGTAACTGTTTTATTTTCGTGCCCCATATATATTGAACACATGCAATATGAAACAGTGAGAAACCTAGTAACAAAGGAACCCACAACACCGGACCTAAGATTGCAGCCGCCCCCACCTCTGCAAGAAACAGTTTGAGCTAGTCTCTCCTCCAGTAGGAACCTATCTCTTCATTTTCGTTTTTCTTTTGAACACAAACTTTTAATATCCCCGTTGTTTTGGTTCTCATTGCACAAATAGTGTTTTTCTGCACCATTTTAGCATTGTCCCCTTTAAAATTCCCAACGTATTTTTCGTAATACTCGTTACACAGTGAGCATTTTTGTTTTCTTGGTATTTACTATTTGTGTTTTGCAAGGTTTTTTGACCCAATAACAAAGCCCCTTTTTAGTGTCTTTTTTTTTCAAATCAAGTGAATATTATTGTTAAGTTAAAGTGAATACCGACCTGGTTTTTTGAGTATCACATGTATTGTACATTTAGTGTTCTACTCATATATATATATATATACATGCGTATCATGCATAGTGCGTATATGGAAATAGTTAATTTACAGTGAAAGTGAAGTGATATACGCGTTTGTTGTGTTGATTACCCACCCATTGCGTCGTTTTTCTCGTCTACTCGACTTATCTTTAGTTTTATATATAAATATATACATATACATATGTCAAAGCCTAGGCCACAAGCAAGATATAGAAAAAAACAATAGAAACCCGACCTAAAACCCCACATAGATTGATACTCATGGAATGGTCACAACCAAATCAATCGAAAGACGACAATATGACAAGAAAATGAGAATAACACCAGAAAGTTTGAATTTGGCTCCTTATCTGTAGACCTCACAAAAGCAATGGAGAGATTTTCGAAAGACTAGCGGAACCCGAAGCATTTAAAAATAGAACAATATAGATAACCCCCATTCCCTCCTGACTGATGGATGGATCACCCAGATGCCTGCCCGCAACCCGGCTTATAGATGCCTCGCCTCTGACCCCATTGTTGAAAGAAGGAGCGAAGAAATTGTTACCCAGAAGACCCATACCCAACACAGTCACAGATGATAGACAAAATACCCTCTCAGTACTGATAATACATCTGACCTCCAGAACCTACCACCCTCTTCCGAAAGAAACCTTGCTACAAGAAAGTGAAATACTGTACCGACTGTGAAATGCAAGGAGTTACAGGAGTAGTCAAGGCAGCTTACAGATACAAATCCCCTTGTTTCCCTGCCACCCTCTATGGATTTGGAATAGAAACTAATTTGGAAAAATGCTGCAAGGAAAATGCAAGAGGCTTGGTATTTTCGCAAATAAGTCAGAACAATCCACATTAGATCGCTCATCATAAGTTGAAGTTAGACACAAAAGATACCCACAAAGATATGAGTGATAACCCACAAAGCACACAAACTAGCAATGGACAAGTGCAACCAGGAAGGCAAAGTCCCCCCTATGAGAGATTCTCATAGCTAACGGACATAAGCCTACTAGAGTAACTGAGAGAACAAGAAGAGCTGAAATTACAGAACAGAAAAAAGAGAGAGTACCAATTGTATGAATCCTAAAAAGAAGATAACCGAACACAAACCGAGAGGAAAGAATGGAAGAGTCCCCCGGTTTTGTTCTCCCACCACCCTATGAAAATACCCCGCCCTCTCTGACACAGAACCGAGAAGAATCTCAACCCCCTGTGACAAAACAATCACCTTGATACAGACCTGAAGAGCAACCGCCGAGAGGAAGAAAGAATGCTGTTCTGGTCCCAAGAGATACCCCTTCCAACCCAGAATAGATAAATATAGAATGCCACAACCGAATGATTCTGTGCAAAAGCGGTTGAGAGATCGAAACTTTGGCACAGTGTCTCCCTGCAAAAAAGCTCCCCCCGCCCCCCCTCCCCTCCTCCCCCACAACCCCGCCCTGAGCAAAGAAGGAAAGATAGAACAAACAGCCCATAACAAAACCAAAGAAACCAACAGAACAATTGGAAATAAGAATGCAACAATGAAATAAATAAGACACTCGAACGACCACAAACAGTTGAAAAAGAAAAAGAATAAAGTAACACAAACAAAAAACGACAGGCAATCCCCATCCCCCCACAGAAGAACAGACCGAACATACAACAAGAAAGAACAATTACGGACCCGGAGAGAAAACAATTGGATACAACATACAGAGAGCCAAGAATTGGGATTCGAGGAATCGGGCCGCACCGACTGGAGAACAAACCACCGGAGACCCAGCCGAACCCTGAACCCAGAGGAAAGGATCCCAGAGATGGAACACCCAACAAGGCCAACAAGAAACAGATCACAGCCAAAGGTGATCCCCCAGAACAGATGGATTACCATCAAGAAGAGGAAACACCCAATGGGATCAAGAACAACAAGAGGAAGAACTTGCAAGAAAGAGACAATGCAACTGGGGATGAGATGGTATCTCTGAAGTCCCTCTCACCCTGCCACAGAAGTCGTACTGAGTATAGGAAGTCGTTTGTCCGGGCCCCCCCCCCTCTCTCTAAAAACCAATTGAGAATAATATCACAACCTCTCTGGAGGATTTGGAAACAGAAATAAATCACAGATTTACCCAGCTCTGCTTCCAATCCCTCCCTCCTGTACAAATAAACAAAAGAAGAAGGTTCCCACACAGCTCCCTTTTCCAAAAAGGGAAGAGGTTCCCGCCTAGAGAACCTCCCAGGACTGGCAGAGAAGATAAATGAAGCCAAGAAGGAAATACAGACAGCACAAAAGAAAAAGAGGATAATATGAAGCAAAAGAAATAGAAGCACTGGAACAATTACAAGAAAATCCGAAAATTGTGATAAAGAAAGCAGACAAAGATGGAGCTTTAGTTGTTTCTGAAAACAGAAATTACAGAGCTATGGAAAGCCCACCTTAAAGATAGAGAAACATACTCCCCCTAATAGATGAGAGGAAGCCCTAAGAAAGTAAATAATGAATCCAAGAGCTTGTAAAATAGATTCTACACTTGGATTCCCCCAGAAAAGTGCACACTTTAAAGCAGCTCAAGAATGCTTTGTTGGCACATAAGCCCAGCATCCCCACACGGTACATTCTTCCGAAAACACACAAGAAAATAGACGAAGAATTAGTACCTGGCCAGGGAACCAGTACTGAGCGGCTGCTGTCCCCAAACCCGACCTGTGATAGGCTGCCTTACCACATATCTAGCACCAATTGTTAGATCTCCTTCCAGAGAGATTACAAGATACTTCAACTTCCTTAGAAAGAAAGAGATTTTCCACAGATCCCGAAAGGAGCTTGATTTTTCCTTTGATGTCGTATCTCTGTATCCACCATACCCCAAGAAGAAGCGGCATGGGTAGTCCTCATTTCTATGAGAAGAATTACGGATACTGCAAGGAAGATTAATGCATACTTCAACATACAAGCTCCACCCCCTTATTAATAAAGGAAGGATTGACCATGTTTGAATGGAACCCTACTAAATATGCACCAGGGTATTACAGCAAATAAAGCACAGCAAAGTGCGTCGGTATCATAGCTATCGCGAGATCTTCGTACAGCGAGCATTGAAAAAGAAAGGATAAGAAAGCAGAAACAACCCCTAGTGTTCTTGAGATACATATGAACATTTTTGGGATTTTCGATGGAAGAGAAGATGAGCTGAAAGAGTACCATGAGGCTTGAATAAAATACACCCTGACCTCCAATTCACCTAATATGATAGCCAGAACTCCCATTCCTGACACTTTAGTGTATCTAAAGAAGATGGAACTTACAAACCACGTGTTCTACAACCCTCCAACACTCATCAGTATTTACATTTCCACTCGCCACCACCCAAACCTCAAGAATCCCTCCCCTTTTCACAAGGGTATAAGGACCAAGAGAATTGTGAGCGCCCAAAGACAAGAAGAATCGCTAGAAAAATTTTTTTCAAGTTCTTCAGGCTCAAAAGGTTACACTCACAAAAATAATACAGGCAAAGAAAAGATTGAGTGAACTAACCCGAGAAGACCTGTTGTTGGAGAGAAACAGAAAAGGAACAGGCAGAATCATTTTCCCCATGTTGTATTTCCCCACATAGCCCAATCCTTGGGAATTACATAAATAAATTGTCCTTGGCTCCAAAGTAACGCCGAAGATAAACCGGGGAAACCCAGGGTTTCAGGATCCCCCCCGATGATCGCGTGGAAAAAAGATCAACTATAGGTGAGAAACTTATTAAGCGGAATTTTTCCACCCCCCACACCTCAAAAGAAAAGAGAATTGTCAGGAGCAGGAAAGGAAACAACCAAAATAACGAAATCCAAACAAGTTTATCATGACAAATGTAAAGGAAAGTTATAAATGGAAGAGGCGCGTTTTACCCCCCCCCCCCCCTCCGCCCCTCCGCTAAAAGCGATAGGTACAACACTTTCTTTTTTGGGTAGTTTTGTTAAAAAATATTTATAGTAGTTTTATTTACACCCCCCTTGTATGTATTAAATATGGCTTGGGTTTATACAATAACATACAGGATGTCCCACCCCCCCTTTATTGGTAATAAATAATTATATATGTAGTTTCATTCGTTTTTTGATTGAAAAAGGTTTCCCGGGTAACAAATTTCTGTACCTCTGGCATAAGGGACACATCCTATATATTCCTTCCTTTTAATGTTACGGAACAAATACACATTTTTAAATTGTGTTTGTTAAAAACATATATAGTTCCCCTGTTTATTTAGTTTCATTGGACCTCTTTAAACGCATTGAGGGTTCCCCCTACTTTTAAACAGTCCAGAGACAATTTAGTCGGGTTTTTCCCGTTTTTTGTAACGACTAATACTTGTAAGAACCAGGATTGAAACACTTTTTTAATTATTATATAATTTTATTTTATACTGTTAGTACTCCCCTCATTTTGAGATCTGTTTTTACAGTTTTCATAAACATTTTATACCCCAAATATTTTTAATAGCGGCCTTTTTTTTGAATTTAGGCTAAAACTTATATATAACTCCTTGTAAACGCTTTTTATTACGTCTTAAAATCTCAATACAATGTAAAGCCCCTTTTGAAAATGCTGCAAGTGTTACGTTTAATGATTCAAAATTTATTTTTTTATTTTAATTTTATTTTGTGATACTTTTTTAAACCCCTTCCCCCCTTTTTTTCAACTAATGGTTTTCTCCAAGATTTAGCAGAACCCAAAGATAGATGAAAGGATGAAGGTTTTCTTCCCCCCCCCCCCCCCCCCCCCCCCCTGCCCCCCATCACCTTACTCTAAATTTTGCCCCAGGACCAAAACCCACAAATGAATTAGAGGCGACCAACCCCGTTCCTCCCTCAAGTAACACGCACCTGGAGATTTCCAACAAATTTTGCCACGCCCCCCAAGAACCCCCTGTCTCTCTTGCTTATATAAACCCTTTCCATCCCCTTTTTTCCACACACTAAAAACCCCTCTCCAGCAGGGTAGCAGTTCGCACAAAGCTTCGAAATACCCAAACCTAACCCCTCCCCTTACCAAGGGGCCCCTTTAAGGCTCCGCCGCGCCCTCTTCCCCCCCCCCCCCCCCTCACCCGTTTTCCTCTTTCTTGTGTGGCTTTTTTTTTTTGTTTTTCTTTTGATCAAACGTTTTGTGGTGGGGTTATTTTAAACCTTTTTTTCAACATTCAAACTGATTTATTTTTTTGTTAAATTTCCCTTATCCTCCCTAATGCCCGAGAAAAAAAACAAAAAAAACAATCCCCTTGCTCCTTCCCCCTTACCCCCAATCTACCAGCCTAGGCTACCCCCATTTTGGGGCCTGCAGAGAATCCTTGTTTTTTTCCGAAATTTTTTTTTTACCTCCCATTTTACCATTTTTTTTTATCCCTTTTTTTTTTTTTATCATTTATTAAAGTTATCATTTTTAGAATTTATCTTTTTTAGAATTGATCTTTTTTAGGTTGATCATTTTTTATGAATTGATCATTTTTAAAAGTCATTTTTTTGAAATTTATCATTTTTTTTGAAGATCATTTTTTTTTGAATTGATTTAAACCCTTTTGATTGATCATTTTATAATTTATTGTTTTTTTTTTTGTTTTTTGGCCATTTTTTAACAAAAAAAAAAATCTAATCGAACCACCGGAAACCTTGGCACATCCCGAAAAGTCCCCACCACATCTTACCTACGAATTATTCAAAATCCCTCTTCCCTCGTGCCGAGGAAATTTTTTTAAAACCCCCCGTCCCCCCCCTCCCCCCCCCATACCCCCCCGACGAGGGAACCCCCCCCAAAAGGCGTTTATTGAAATTCCCGCAAACAAAACCTTTTTTTTTATTTTTTTTTTTGCGGTGTTTTCCATAAATAAAAAACATAGAAAGAAAACCCCTTCGCCTCCCACCCCCCAAAAAACAGTTTCGTCAATATTCTTAGAACCAAAAATTTTACTTCCTTTTTTGTTAAAGGGTTGCTTCAAGAAAAACCTTCCCAAAGAGCACAAACGTGCCTGGGCAGCTGGTTGTTCTTTTTTTTTCCTTTTTAGGAAAAGGGTTTTAAAAAAGGAACATATCCCTTTGTGACAAGAAAACTTTAATTTGTAAGCAATTGACAAACATTTCAAACTTCAAAATCTAAAAAAAAAGAAGATAAAAAAACGGGTTTTCAAATAACCTTCTTTAAATTTTTAATGTTTTTTCCCAAAGCGCAGCAGCCTTTTTATTTTTATTTTTTTTCCCCCCCCCCCCCCCCCTTTTTCTGACCATTAAAGAACACTCAAGAATATTTACATAATGTCCCACAATGTTTCCTATTTTTGTATACATTTTTATAACAACATTTATATTATTTTCGGGGTCGTCCAACCCCCCAAAACCTGGCAATCTTTGTTCTTTTTTTTCCCCCTTTAATATACGCAAAGGGTTGAGATATAGTTTGCTAGCTTAAAACCCTTTTTATGCCCATAAAAAATAAAGTCCACCTTTTTTTTTTTTTCCCAAATTTGCCCCCAAACCAATGTAACCCCCAAACCCCCCCTCCTTATTACCAACTAGACAGGAAAAGGGTTCCCATTCCTCAATAACACACCGCTGCTCTTTCAAATTGTATTATGTTGTTTTTTTTGAAAAAGAGTTAGTAAATACCAAAAAGTCACCTGGACCATGCGGGCCAAAAAAAACCGTTCGATTTTGGTGTATCCTAATTTTTAAATGTAACTTTTTTTTTATTTCGTGCCCAATATATATGAAACACAGTGCATATAAAACATGAGAAACCTATAAAAAAAAGGAACCCCAAACCGGCCTAAGATTGCAGCCGCCCCCCCCCTTTTGCAAGAAACAGTGAGCACCCCTCTCCCCATAAACCTATCCTTCATTTTTTTTTTTTTTTCTTTGCACAACTTTTATTCCCCTTTGTTTTGTTCCATTGCCAAATATTTTTTTCTTCCCATTTTGATTGCCCCCTTTTAAATTTCCCCACGTTTTTTCGTAATACTCTTACACTTTGGTAGCATTTTTTGTTTTTTTGTGTTTTTACTTTTTGTTTTTTGCAAGTTTTTTGACCCAATAACAAAAGCCCTTTTAGGTCTTTTTTCAAAATCAAGTATAAATTTTATTTGTTATTTAGTGAATACCACCGGGTTTTTTTGAGTACCCATGTATTGTACATTATTTTCTAACTCAAAAATATATTTATATCCCTTTCTATCAGTCATAGTGCATATATGGAATATGATTACATTGAAAGGAAGTGATAACGTGTGTTTTGATTCCCACCCATTTGCCGTTTTTTCTCGATCACTCGCTTATCTTTTTTTTTTAAATTTTTATATTTTATAAAAACAATACATTGTCAACCCTATCCAAACAAGTTTAGAAAAAAAACAATTAGAACCCGACCAAAAACCCCACATAATTGTACTCATGAATGTCAAACCAAAACAATCAAAAGACGACAAAATTCCCGAGAAAAAAAATAACACCAAAGATTTGAATTTGGGCCCTTATGCTGTGACTCAAAAAGAAAGGAAAATTTCGAAAGACCCACGCCCGAACATTAAAAATAAACAGATTAATAACCCCCCCCTTCCCTCCTGACGATGGGTGGGAACACCCCCAAACCTCCCCGGGAAACCCGGGATAGATCTCGCCTTCCCCCTTGTTGAAAAGAAGAGCGAAAAATTGGGTTTCCCAGACCCATACCCAACACATCACAGATGGGTAACAAAATACCCCTCCTACTATGAATACACTTTACCCCAAAAAACCTAGCCACCCCTTCCCGGGAAAAAACCTTTGGGTACAAGAAATAAATACTGTAAACCCACTGTGAAGCAAAGTTACAGGTAGTCAAGGCAGCTGTTTCAGATTTCAAATCCCCCCTTTTCCTGCCCCCTCATGATTTTAGTTTGGAGAACTAATTTGAAAAATCTGCAAGGAAATGGGAAACTTTACTGCCAAATAAGGCAAAGCATTTCCCCATTAATCGCTCTCATAAGTTTGAAGTTAGACATCAGGGGAAAAAACCCCCCCAAAAAAAGGGTGATAACCCCCAAACACACAACTACAATACAAATGCAACCAAAGGGAAAGGTCCCCCCTATGAAATTTTTCATACTAACGGAACATAACCTACTAGAGTACCAAAACAAGAAAACGAAATAAGAAAAGGGAAAAAGAAAGACAAAAAATTAGAATCCAAAAAAAGGGTAAACCGAACACAAACCAGGAGAAAAAAAATGAAAATCCCCCGGGGGTTTTTGTTCTCCCCCCCCTATGGAAAATACCCCCCCTCCGACCGAACCAAAGAACTCAACCCCCCGTGGGCAAAAATCACCTTGATACAGGGCCCGAAACAAACCCCCGAAGGGGGAAAAAAAAACTTTCTTCCCAAGGATACCCTTCCCAACCCAAAAAAATAAAATTATAGAATGCCACAACGAAAAGATTTTGTGGCAAAAAGCGGTTGAGAGATCGAAATACATTCTGGCACTGTGTCTCCTGCAAAAGAAGCTCCCCGCCCCCCCCTCCCCTCCTCCCCCACAACCCGCGGAGCAAAGAGAAGGAAGGAGCTTAGAAACAAGACAGCCCATAACAAAGACCAAAGAAACGGCACAGAACAATTGGAAATAAGAATGCAACAATGAGACTAAATATAGATCAGTCGGGATACGGACCACAGACATGTGAAAAAGAACAAGAATTAAAGTAACACAAAACATAAAAAAAAAAAAAAAAAAAAAAAAACGACAGGCAAATCCCCCCACGAGGAAGGAACAGACCGAACATACAACAAGGAATAGGTACAATTACGGACGGGAGGAGAAACAATTTGGATACAACAATACAGAGAGCCAAGGAATAGGTGGATTCGAGGAAACAGGGCCGCACGACTGGAGAACATACCACCGGAGACCCAGCCGGAACCTGAACCCAGAGGAAATAGGATTCCACAGAGATGGAACACCCAAACAAGGCCAACAAGGAAAAACAGATCACAGCCCAGAAGGTGGAACCCCCCCAGAACAGATGGAGTTTACATTCAAAGAACGAGGAAAACACCCAATGGGATCAAGAACAACAAGGGAGGAGAAACTGGCAAGAAAGAGACAATGGCACCTGGGGATAGGAGATGGTAGACTCTGATAGTCCTCTCACCCTGCCACAGAAAGTCAGGTACTGAGTAAAGGAAGGTCGTTTGTCTTCGGGCCCGCATTCTCTCAAACCATTTGAGAATATATCACAACTCTGGAGGATTTGGAAAAAGAATAAATTCACAGATTTCCCCAGTCTCTGTCTTCAGGGATCCTCCCTACTGGTACAAATAAACAAAAGATGAGGTTCCCACACAGTCCCTTTCCAAAAAAGGGGAAGAGGTTCCTCTAAGAGACTCCCAGGATGGAAGGAGAAGATAAATGAGCAAGAAGGTAATACTGGACAGCAGGCAAAAAGAAAAAGAGGATAAATATGAACAGAAAAGAATAGAAGCACTGAACAATTACAAGAAAATCCGAATATTGTGATAAAGAAAGCAGACAA
>NC_061844.1:38207-112991 GCF_019202785.1 Penaeus chinensis | reverse complement strand
TTTTTTTATGCTTGCGACGACTTTTACACCATTTCTTATAGCCAATAGAACCAACGTCCATTCCCGACTCGGTTAGAAACGATTGAAAGGAAGATGATCGTGACGACGGCGCCAAAGACGATGGTGGTGCTGCTGCTGCTGCTGCTGCTGCTGCTGCTGCTGCTGCTGCTGCTGGTGGTGCTGCTGGTGGTGGTGGTGGTGTTCGTAGTGATGCCGGCATTCCTCTAGCCGCCGATGATAATGATGTAATATATTGAGTTGTGAATAATGAGGCGGATTTCTTTAAGTCGGATATGCCTCTAATCAACAATATTGAAAGTTGTTTACGGTTTTTATATAAATAGGTTATCAGGTGCTTTTTTATATCATGCAGGAGAGAAATATCTTTCCCAATAATTGCCTTTATCATCATTTTATCAGAATCTGAGACTTTACAATTATGTAAAGAATTAAAGTTTGAATTAAAACGATTTTCTAAATTATTTGTAAATCTGCTATATGTTGTATTTCTTTGCTTTTCTATATCGTTATTTTTTTTGTCTTTTATCATGTGATTTAATATATATAGAGACGGATCGATAATTATATTTGATATATTATTAATACTTCTCTTTAACAATGACTTGTATATATTTGAGCTTTTAAAGAAACTTGGCCACCGAATCATTATTAATGGAATTCCAATCCGAAGAGCTATTTCTGCAATATCTTTTGATATCCCCCTAATATAATTTTGGATTTTATCATTCAGAAATGAAAACGTTAATTCTATACCCGAATGCCAAAGAAATAAATTATTATCATCTTTTAAATTATTATTGCCTTGTTTTTCGTTGTGATCATCACCATCGTATCGGTGAATAGTATTCTGATCATTATCCTGATTGCTCGTCATCGATCCAACAATACCGCCTATTACTTGTTCTAAAAATTGTAAAATTATCATCCATTGGTATAGACTTTCCGTTTTGAATGATAATAGCCGATTTAAGAAACCCGTATAAAACTCTAGTTTCTCGTATTCGTCGTCAAATTCTCTTTCACTCAATATGTTAATGTCAAACTCCGACGACCAATTTCCAGTAAGAATATTATCGTCAATGTTATCATTATCATTATTATTAATATAACTAGTAGCAGTTATATTAGTATTGTGATATATTTTGGCGTATTCGTCGAATATAGGATTACATAATAGTTGGTTTTCTTGCAATGTTGTTAATAGATTAATGTTGACTTCGTGTGTATTAGCTTTTGATACACAATCCATTTTCTTACATTCCTCCAGCTTTTTCATCATAAGTTCTACAGTTATAGTCTTTCGTAAATGTTTAACCTGATCAACAGAAGGTGGAGGGGGTAAATTATCAAAACTTACACCTGTTCTAATGGCATCTTGTCTTTTTTTATAGAGAGCAAGAACGATAGCGTTACTTTTCAAATGTCGCGTCTGTTCTTCCAACAACTTTATATTAATATCCTCTATAGCCATATTCGTCTCTTGTAGTCCTTTTTCTATATTTGATCCAATATTACTGTTTATATTGTTTATTAACTGATGAAGAGAATGTTTTTTATATTGTTTTTCATGGGATTTATTTGATGTTTTTTCTTCTTCTTGTTCATCTAAGATATTGAAATGTATATTAGAGACGATCAAATCATTCTCGGACGCATATCTAGATAGTTGATTCGGAGGAGTTTGATTTTCAAATCTCGTATTAGCCGGAGGAGTTTGATTTTCAAATCTCGTATTAGCCGGAGGAGTTTGATTTTCAAATCTCGTATTAGCCGGAGGAGTTTGATTTTCAAATCTCGTATTAGCCGGAGGAGTTTGATTTTCAAATCTCGTATTAGCCGGAGGAGTTTGATTTTCAAATCTCGTATTAGCCGGAGGAGTTTGATTTTCAAATCTTGTATTAGCCGGAGGAGTTTGATTTTCAAATATAATATTAACAGGATTGGAATATTTGTTTTTACTAATAACATTAAGGGAATATTTATCACCATCATCATTATGAGTAATACTGATATTATCACGAATAATATTGATATTATCAGCACAATAATCATTTTCATTGCTAACAGTCACATATAACGGTTGTTTTATCCTTTTAATATCGTCATACGATGTTGACTGTGCTGATATTGGTTTATTATTTTCTTTGTCAAAGATAAGGATATTATGATCATTGTTAGGAATATCATCATTATTATCAATATTTTCATCATCATCATCATCATCATCATCATGATCGCCATCACTAGTATGATTGTTTTTATCACAGTTGCTTATCTCATTATATGGTTTGTTGAAAACCTGCAATTGTTCTTTGGGTGTTTCATAATCATCTTGATTTATCATTATGTGTTCCGACCGACCATGAGTGACTATATCGGATTTAATATAATCGCCGCTATCTTCATCATTATTGGTGGTGATTTTAATATCATTATCAGTAATATATTTTGTAACAAGATAATCAAATAAACTATTCTGTTTTTTATTATGCTCCTCATTTACTGCATCCTCATTATTTTCAATATTAGTATGTTCTACTGGCTCGTCAAGTCTGATATTTTTACTATTGGTTAAATATATTTCATCTGATACATTATTATCAACCTGTAAATTATTTTCAGCTACCGTTGTGTTTGTATCATATGTCGTGTGTTGCGTATTTTGTACAAGAGTATCATATATTGTTTTTTCATTGATTTGCATAGGAATATCAGTGTTTGTATCAGGAAAAGTATCATAATTGTTCTTACCGATATTAATACTACTAATTATTTCATTATCATTGTCATTATTATTTTTATTGTTATTGTTATTATCGGTACCCTCAGGATTCTTTTCATAAGCCATATTTGTTTTATCATTATTGTTATTTATATTATTATTATTATTATTATTATTATTATTATTATTATTATTATTATTATTATTAATATTATTATATTTAGCTGTATTTTTATATAATATATATGCATCAATGTAACCCTTATTATGAATAGATGTATCCTTTTTCCCTTTTATGAATTGATTCTCGTTTAATGATTTAATTTTCTTTATATTTTTGGGAAGATTATTATTATTATTATTATTATTATTATTATTATTATTATTATTATTCTCATTATTATTATTATCAATATTTGTCACATTAAGAATTGTTTTGTCATCATTATTATTGTAATATTCTTTACTAGTATCATTAATCTTACTTTCATTATCATCATTAATACTATTATCAATTATTTCGTTTTTCCCATTATATATGTCGTTTTTATCGTTCTCATCATCATCACCATCATCATCATCATCGATACTATTATAATTATCATCACTATTTTCTGAATAGACAATTCTCCTATTACCTTTTGTGTATTGTAAATCATCCTCGTCGTCGTCATTATCATCTTCTGAGTCACTAATAGGCATGTCAGTGTTTCGAGTTATAATGATTGACATGATTAATAATTAGCCATATAAATAAGAAAATTACAATATATGTATTTATATATATATATACAGATATCTACATATACATATATGTACATATTATTCTCTACAATAATGAAATAAATAGTATATATTTTTTAGTACACTAATGCTAAAATATTAATTGAAAAATATATTTTCTAACCGGGGTTAAAAGTAATATTATATATATATAAATGTATTTGAGAGAATATATAACTATATAAAAGATATGATTAAGTATTAATAATTGTGATACCATAGAACATACGATTTATAATGTATAAGAAAATATTACCGATTCGCAAATGTAAAACAGTAAAAAAGGTCATTGAGAAAAAGAAAAAATCGCACTCTTCGAGAAGAAATATATCCAAACCCAAAGAAAAGAAAACGCGAACATCTTATCGAGAGAGTATATCCAATACCGAAAAAGAAAAAGAGGACACTCTAGGATTTCTACCCAATATACAACACACGCCAGCATCCTGTCTGGGTTTTTTACCTAATTCGGAAAAAACATCTTGTCGAGAGTCTTTATCCAATCCAGAAAAAGAAAAAGAGGACACTCTAGGATTTCTACCCAATATACAACACACGCCAGCATCCTGTCTGGGTTTTTTACCCAATTTGGAAAAAAAGAGAGAACACGCCGCCTCGTCTGGATTTTCTACCCAAAATACAACTAAGACGTCGTTGAACAACCCGTCAGCCTGTGTGCGATTTGAAATACAACCAGCACATATAACAAACTCTAATAAAGTTGTAGAAATACAGACATCAATCAATATATCGAAATCCAATATATCCGATAATAATAATAATACTTCCTGTACAATATTAATAAAATATGGAATATAATAAAAACTATAACGGCGTTACAATTATACCTTATAAAGATGATAATAAACATGATATATATATAAATACAACTGATGATGATAATACCGATGATGATAATGATTCTGAAAGTAATAATAATAACAGTAGCAGCAGCAGCAGTAGTAGCAGTAGCAGCATTACGAGTGAGGATATTGATAATGTTGATTTAGATGACTATAAATCTGTATTATTGCTATGTAAGGAAAAAAGGATATATAATAACCAAAAGAATGAGCAAATAGAAAATGATCAGCTTTATCCCAATAAAAAAATAAAACTTGATATAACGTCACCGCAGTTGCAGGCGTCGTCGCTACCGCCATTATTGTCACTCTCACCGTCATTGTCGTCTTCATCATCTTCATCATCTTCATCATCATCTTCATCATCATCGCCACTGTCAGTCCCACCACCCTCTGATGATAAACCACCGTTACTTATAATGAATCGTAAAGAAGTGGTCGATATTATTTTTAGACATGAAAAACAAGTCATGAGTGACAGCGGACTATATTTAGGTTACGCTTCAACGAAAATGCCCAGGGAATTTGTTGAATGTTTATCAATGTTCAAGGATGAGATGACGCTCATTCTTCAGGAATATGCTCGTTTGAGACGGAGCCAACAGTTACTTGGAAATTTTAATACAAATAGTATTAATTATGCGGATGAGATGGTTAAAAAAATGATTGATATAATATTAAGAATTGATAAGAATTCCATGACTATTGATAAATATAAGGATGTTGTTAGAGAGGCCCTCTATATCTATCATCTCGTGGTGTCCAAAATGACAGGCCCGAAACATTTGAAAAGATTGCGGACACCCGAACTCCATTTCGACTTTTGCATATTGATAGCCTTATTATCTCATAATATAGAAAATGTAAAGAATATTTCTACCAAATATAGAGTTAGTAGCATCATTCAATTTGTATCTGCGTTAGATTGTCAATGGTATTTATCGATAGTGCCAAATATACTCTCTATATTTAACCGTAGTAACTCGATATGTCAAGCTCTTTCTTTTTCATATATAAAACATGCACAAGTAAATATTACACTGTGTCTTGTTTTTGCGCTGACTGAAACAAATACTGCTAACCTCGTCCTGGGGGTGATTTTATACCTGTTCCCAGAATCATTGGAGAGTATTAAGAACAATGAGTTGATTAAAGACGAGAGTTTAATCATACCTCTTTCAAGAAAAATAAAGGAACATTTGAGAAATCAATGGATCGACCGGATGGATATAGCTGATGCCGCCTATCTTTTATTGGGATCTTGTACCGATGGATTAGATACTATAAAAGTATTTAAAAAACAAAATTACGACAAAAAGATAGTAGCCGTATCCATAATGGTTCAACAAAAACTAAAACAACTGAACCAGTCAATATATTATCATTAGTCAATGTGTCTAGAGTGTTGTAAACATTATTTTTTTTATTATAATGTTAGTCGTCAGATTATTATATCGATTAGCCTATCAGCTAAAATATTAGAATAAAAAAACTTTAATAATGTGGAAGATTTTATTGACTATCATAGGCATATTAATTGTGTCCATGATTATAACTCATTACTATAGATATTTTACAAGACCTACTACTACTATTATTCCTCCTCCTCCTCCTTTTAGAAATGACAATTTATATTCTGATGAACACCATCATAATGATGATGAGGATGAGGATGATGATGAGGATGATGATAAGGAGGAGGAGGATGATGATGGGGAATATGAAGATTTAGAAGTCTTACCTCCTTCTTCTAATAGATCTATTACAAGACCTACTACTATTATTCCTCCTCCTCCTCCTCCTCTTATTAGAAATGACGATTTACACTCTGATGAACACCATAATGATAAGGAGGAGGATAATGATGATAATGATGATAATGATGATGATGATGATGATAATGAGGAGGAGGAGGAGGAGGAGGAGGAGGAGGAGGATGACAGGGAATATGAAGAATTAGAAGTCTTACCTCCTTCTTCTTCTAATGCACATCAGATTATTCCTTCAGTAAGTGATGGTCGATAATCAAGTGACCCGCTAACATATTTATTGTATTTATATATTATGAAGAAATAAATAAAAAAAAACTCGAGTTGTTATTTTTTAATCCAATCAATGTCTTACATAAATTTATTTTTATTTCGTGTGTGATGATTTATATTTTTTAAAAAAATAATATACAGTTTCAACAAATCCGAATAAAGATTACATACTTATTGTATGATTACATCTAACAGTGATGTATCATCCTATAGAAGATATTCATAAATATAAAGATAAAAATTTGGGAGTGGAAAGAGGTGTGGCTGTAGCTGATTGGTATTGTTCTCTGTCGTCCAATAGCTGTCTTTCATTTCCACCCATTAATATAACGGAATCGTCGCTTAGCGTCGATTCTAAGCATTTATCATTAAACGAACCGTTTGTAATATCCTTGCCCGTGGAAAAAGACAATGATGCAACTAAAAAGACTCGAACATTGATCCCTTCATTGTCCGCAGCCGCGTCCATAACGGATAACATTGCTAAAATACAAATTACAGTATTTAATATATTGGCCAGAGCAGGTTTACAAAATACTATTCTAGTGAGTGATTTAGAGAATAATAAAAAAAGTCGTATAAAATTTATTAAAAAAACCTTAGCGAATCAAAAGTCTTATGATGCCACTCTACGCGACTTGTACAAGCTTCGCGAACAGGCTCTGGGTGGCTGTTTGGAAGGTGTCAAGAATGCCTCTCCCGTGTCTGTCGCACTGGGTTCGTGGTCGGTGGGATTGCTCGATAATATCATATTTGTTTTAAAAGAGATTGCCAAAAAGTCATCGAAACCTAAAACAGCCCAGGATATTATCCATAATTTTTCAATCAGAGATATCAATATCAATACAGTGATTCAATATTTCAACGACATTCTCAAAGAAATTCTTATCGGACTTACACAGATGGAAAATAATAAAACAAATTCGGATCATTGTAATTCGCTCTATCGGAATGTCTTACGAAGGAGACCCCATAGAGGATTCAAAGTCGATAATTATATGAAGTTCCGAGAGTGGACATCCGATCATTCTTGTTACGAAAATGACAGAAAATTGCACGGTCAAAAACCTGGCGTTTCTTTGGGGAATAAGAGAAAACTAGATGAAAAAAAAGGCTCGGAAGACGAGGACGGAGACGGAGGAGAATTTGCATATCATATTGATCAGTTGTTTGCTCAATCCTTTTTGGAGACGATGTGTATCATGCTCTCTAAACTTTATCAAATAGACGATCCGTTTTCACCAGAAGGTTTTAAAACGTTAGCAACACAATTTAGAAAACACGATAAAAGGTTGATGTATTTGGGATCCTTTCTGATTCCCTTCACGGCGAGTTCTCCCGACGATGCTTTGTTGATACCAACCTCAACCGTTACCGATGATAATACTCATCAAAAACAAACTATTAGTATTCATACACCCTTGTTATTTATCACTTTTCCAGGAGAAAAAAGAGAAAATAACCAGACAGTAACCAAAATTAGGATAACGGACAGACTAACGATCAAAGATATGGATATGGTAAGTCAAAAAATGACCAACGATTTGTTGGAAATACAGGGTTCCGTTCCTATTTTTTGGAAACAAACGAATATGAATGATAAGTTACTTAAAAATAAAGTATTTATCGACTGGTTTAGATCAATCATTCAAATGGCCCAAGGCGGAATTAATAGATGCAGTATAGGCACCGGTATGTTTTTGGCGAAAACAGCCCTAGCCACACATGACGATACTTCTCTTATTCACCTCGTTGATCACAATGGAAAAAATATCAATGATCCGCTCTCGCGAAAAACTCAACGACAGCAAAGAATCAACGCGAAATACGCCAGAGAGTGTTTACATGAACTGGGAACAGCTTTATCGCAGTGGATGTATCAACCCCACCGAGATTCTACCGCCGATACGCTGGCCACTTTCAGCAATGCTAAAATTGCTTCACTTTTACACGACTTGGCCAATAACGAGAGAAAACTTTTGTCGAACATTGGAAAGGACGGTCAAAATATCCCCATTTATGAAAATGTTAAAAATACACTCTATGACAAGTTATTAAACACGATTGGTGATGCCGAGAAATCTCTGGATAATTTGAACATTCACACGTATAATTCTCTGGCGGACGGCAGGTCACATATTGTCACTCGAGACGACCATTTCATAGCTAATTTGCCCCATGAAGTGGCCAGTATATTAAATCTAAAAGGCTTTTTAAAGTTGGGTAAAGTTTTCAAATTTCCCCTGAACGAAAACCGAAAACATAATCTAAATACTCTATCGAAATATTTAACAAATATCAGTAATATGCTATTACAGGGTTCAATCAATCTCCATCTTGGAGGAATAGATGATTTTTCCAATTTTACCGTCGAACCCAAGCGAATGCAAGCTCTGAATAGTCTGTCACATAGAAATATTGCCCGGTATATTAAAAACATTGACAATATGAAAAATATATGTACCCAGAGATGGGGTAACGAATACGATATAGGTGTTGCCATTTCAGCGTTGACGAGCTCCAGCAGCACGGAACAGCCAATCTATATAATGATAGAAACGAGCCCTGTTAATCTGCACGGTCCCGGAGGTTTTAACCGTAACATTGTGCGTCTGCCAATTTTTATTATTTCGAAACTTATCGCTTACAAAGTTTTTCTGGATAAATCTTTACAAAATAAAACCTCTCACCACTTGCGACGACTAACCGAACTCATACTTTCCGGGGATATGACAGAACAATTGTTTATTAATCTTATCAGTTATACATGGCTCAACACGGCTTTCTTTTCCCTCGTTGGTGTTAACGGCAAAGTTCTTATTGACAAATTTACAGATAATATTGGTACATTAATGTATAAGGACTATACGGAAATACGAGCCAATCACGATCAATATTTTAAAAACATCAACGATTTTAGTGTGACTGAAATAATAAACAGGCACGATGAATTAAACAGAGAAGATAGAAAGGGTAGAAAAAGTCTTGGTGATAAATGTATCAACTCTACTAATATTGCCAAAATAGTAGAAGATTTATTAAATAGTTTAACGAATTTTAGTTTTGATGATCAAGACGATAGCTGTGGTGTAAAAGTACTGAACGATATTTCTGATATGCGCAAGATAACTATTCCGTTTGAAACAATAGTAACCAACAAAGACAATCTTCAATCGTTTATTCAGTTTATATGTTCTTGTACCGATTCCATGATAAAACTGAAGCCCTTGTTTGAAAAGATTAGAAGAGACAATAATATATCCTTAACAAATTACAATATATCAGAAGCTTTTTCCAAAAATTTAAAAGCGTACCTAAATAAAGATGAAAATGAAACTATTAATAATAATTATCGCTTTGAAAACGATATATCTCTCTCGATGAATATTGATAACATAAATATTACCATCCATGTACCCAAAAACTATACATATTCTTCGATATATATGTATTTGAAAAATCTTCATCCTGAATTTCAAGGTCTCGAAACTATCCATAACGCCGTTAATCAATTGAATTATTTTATATCACAATCATCCGACCCAACGCTCGAGAATATACAAAGCATTTATCAGAATGCTCTTATTGTTGCATATCACATCTTGCATACGGTGCCTTCGGCGTTGGACCTATCTTCTCTACTGGGCTTTATCAAATCCCTGTATGCTAATGTTGTTTTGACAATTTCCCGCGAGCAAAATGCTTTCTTCCCCCTACCGCCCCATACGCTCGCGCTCTCCAATATGTGGGTTCCATCCGAAAATCTATTTTCAAAATGCGTTGAGGCTTTTCTACAAACAACAATTGATTCTGTGAAGGAGTTTAATCCTTCCTGTTTATTGTTGGGTCTCACGGATTTACCTGACGACCTATGTGGCGATAACGACAATCGTAATACGAAAGCTGTTTTGAATTTGGCCAAACATTTCAACACCATAGGATCTCGAGCGAGCAATACGACGAGTCCCGCTGCTGAGAGCGGAGTATCGGTGCGGCACTGTTGGAAAATGCCCACTTCTTATTTTTCCCAGAAGGCTCTACCCTTGTTCGATAGAATTATTACTGATAACGATGAAACGTTGACACCTAGCCAAATAAGAAAATTATCATCTTTTTATAATCCCATGTTAAAACTAAAAAGAGAAGAGTATGTCGACTGGGAAAATACTTTGGTTGGTAATAAGGTCCTCGAAACTTTGCCTGCATCCGATTCCACCTTTAATATGGCACTCGATAAAATTATATCTAATCCCAATGGTCTGAGTCTATCTCTTACCAGATCAATTACTCTCTACTCCAATGATTTAATTTCCAGGGCTATGGAAATAAACAAACACACCAAGAACCTCCTAACGGAATCTAGCTTCCACAAAGATTATGGTACATGTGATGATAATATGAAGGATATTAATGAGGTTTTATCAGTCATGTCTAATCGATTTAACAATAGAAATATTACAGACCATAATAATTTTACCGAAAATGATGTTCCCGGTTTATCGTGGACCACATTATCTATGCTCACTTCACCTCATCATAGAACGAATAACTTTTTCGGCAAGAAAGATAATTCGAGTACCTCTTTTTCATCGCTCGATGATGTATCGGTCAAAACCGATTTGGTGCACGAAACAATTAACAATATTCCCGTTTTCAAAACTGCTCTCATAGACGCTACTAAAGCTATCTACGAAATGTGTATTATCGTTAGCGTTTTAAGTATGGATAAGGCCGCGAGGATGTCGGCCCGAAAATTGACGAAATGGCTATCAGCTAATTCTCCGGTACTCGAACATCTCAATCTATCGAGCACACACTCCCTGATCGCCCTCTTAGCCAAACCGTCACAATATAAAGAATTTTTATCTGTCATTGAAAATCATCGTTCTAAAACCCAACATAAAAGGGAGAAAGGAAGAAATAAGCGACACTTCTTTTCCAATTACGGTATAAATGAAGAAAATACCCATACCGAGGATTGTTATTATGACGATTATGATAATATTCGTATTAATAATATTGAATATGATAGTGTAGATTTTGGATTTTATAAAGATTTTTATTCAAATATTATAAACATTTTTGACAACAACAGGGATGATAGTATATTTTTAACGAAAGACGATGATAACAATGTGGACGACGAAGAAATGGATATAGATTTTGCACATACCGAAGATGGTAATGACGGTAGAAAGTGTCTGTTTTCGATGGGGAACACCTATTCGTTAATAACCAGAAATAATAAAGATTTGAAAAGAGAATGTGTTACATCTATTAGAGAAATTGAAGACTTTGTCAATAGTGTGGCACAAGACGATTCTTCTTATAAAAAATCTATGGTGGAAGGAAATAAATTATACAGGTTACTTTTAACTATCCTGGGGAATAATTTTGTATTAAACGAGAAAAATGGTCGTCAGAGCGTGCTCGAAGAATTAATGGCCAACGTATTATTGACAATTACGAGTAAAGCCATTCAAAACAATTATGAATCCAATATATATTTACTGGCCAGTCAAATTTGTCGCTCTAAAGAAATTGTCGCCCGAACGCAACACACTAATACCACACATATTTCGCTGCGATGCCTTTTAGGCTTATCGGGAGTTACCGAATACGGTGAAGAAGCAACCCGGGCCATCTTTGAGATGTTACCCATTGATGATGTCAAATTATTCATGGGAAAAACATTTTTACAAAAAGGTTTATTTTTATCCTTTTTCCTCAGATATTTTCTGCTAGGTTATCTAGATACCGATATGAAGCTAACGACTCTGAATGAAAATACCAAAACAAATATTATAAAACTCTTGACCGTCTGTCAAATTGTATGCGAAATGTTTAAAAATGTAACCACGAAAGGCGTATTGGCCAAGAATACCGCTCTAACTTTTAAACGGGTATGGAATAATGTGAGAAATAAAGACGCCGATGAAATACGTAATATTTTGAAAAAACTTACCGGAAAAAGAGAAAAGGAAGGAGAAGTTATTATAAAAAATAAAAGTACGCTCTCCGAAATCTTGACGGGTCCCTCAATGCTCTCAGAAAAATACAAACAACATTATACGGATCGTCTCTTTAAAACTAAAGATTTTAGATCACAAAAGAAAAAATATCAAAATAACCCATTGCCATCATTCTATACATGCATGAAGAGTGATCCATCTTCATGTATGAAAACAACACTATTTGACAATATTTATACTAATGATTGTATTTATAGTGATGATAATGAAGTTGAAATGAGTGACACTGATTCTATTACTGGAATGGAAATAGATGATGATGATGATGATGATGATGATGATGATGATGATAACAATAATGATGATTATTATTACAATGGTAGTTATAATAAAAAATATAGGTTTTATGCTGACGACGATGATGATGGTGATGATGATGATGATGATGATGATGATGATGATGATGACGACGATGATGACGACGACGACGATGACGACGAAAATGATGATATAAATGGAGATAATAAATCATATTATTATTATTACGATGATGACAATATTAGCGATATGAAAAAAGCCATATCATTTATATATGGTCGTAACTTTTTTATGGAAGGATGGTCTTATGACGATATTTTCAAATTGTCAGATGATACAAAGGGTGACGGTGATGACCATGATAACACTGAGGAAGATAATGATGATGATAACGAAGAATACAAGGAGTATTTGAAAAAACTCGCTTATTTCAGAAGACAATTTGCACCTAAAGATGTCTACGTGGACGACAACGGGAGAATTATATCTGTAAAATTAACCAAAGAAAATACTGTTATCGGTGAACTTTTTAGTAAATCTAATAATGTACCAATACGGAAGAAAATGAAAAAACAAAAAGATGAATATAATAAAACTAAAACAAATAGACCAGATATAGTATTGTCGCATACGATGACAACTCTCTCTCGAATTAATACCAACGTAAAGAAAATATATGATTTGTTTTATGTAGAACAATCAAAATCTCAAAATATGGGTGAAATATTACGAGACAATATATTCGAAAATGAAGGATTACAACATATTAATATTTCAAAACAAAATATAATTAAATCAGCATCCGTCAATGCTCCTGCTATTATCACGGAGATGAATATGAAACCAGACTCTACCTTGAATGTTATGGACAGGGCGTTACCTATACAAACATTTAAGCGACTAATGGATAAATATTATCCCAAAATGTATTCAACTTGGTTATATGCCCCTGTTTCGAGATTAATGTTATCATTTGGATATAAAAGAAACCAAGAATGTACCGACAATAGCGATGGTGATGGGGATGATACAGATAGGAAGACAAAAGATGATCACAACCAGGATAACATAAAACAAGAACATGTACCAGTCTCTTGGTTCCGAAGAGAATTTACCACTTGGTATAATTCACATAGCGGTATATTGAGATTTTGGTTAAAGGATGTAGAATCGATAAACGAATATTTGTCGCAAATTATCGATATCATGAAGAATCCTAAAGAACATGATGTAGACTTTAATGAAGTGAAGAATAATCTAAATGATATTAATCAATACGAAACAATTTGTTCTAGTATTAAAGCTAAATGCGAATCATCAATCGAAAAGATCAATTTATTCATAGCAGAATCCTATAATGATATAACAGAAATTGAAATTATCAAGGTAATAACAGATATTGATGACTTAAGGAAAAAATCAGAAAATGTAGTGACCATGGTCAATAATATATTAAAAGAGAGAAATGATGTAGTAAAGGAATTTTACGGAAATTATGTCACATTTCCAATTAAATCTATATTTCCTGATCACGATACGGTACCCATTATCCTGGAGCGTTCGCCTTTAAAAGAACCACCAATACTACCAATGTCACTACTACAATCGCAACAACTATCACCACTACCATATCAACAACCACCACCACCACCACCACCACCACAACAGCGACTACTATCTCCAACAACGGTGATATTACCACAACATATATCACCATCATCATCTTCATCTTCATCATCATCATCATCGGTGACTCCACTACCAATACAACCACCTCCGCTTCCACCTCCATCATTACATCAACAATCATCATCAACAACAATACTACCACCACCACCACCACCACCACAACAACCACCAACGGAATCACAACCTCCACCCCAACCACCTTCATCGCCGTCATCAGACATTATATATGATGATTCTATGGAAAAAAATCATACAGACCTTATGACCATTGCAGCACTAGTGTTGGGTAGTAAATTCTCCAACTTGACCCCCCTCGTTGTCGAATGGTTAATTACTTCTAGGAATAATCTTGATAAATTACAAAAGAAACTCGAAATGGCTATTACCTCTCCCGCGGTAGAAAGGTCGCGTTCTAATAATGTTTTACTTAGTGACATATTTAATATGAGAATGCGACACATCGATGGTATATTAGGTTTGACCTCCCCTACTCTATTTGTAAACGAAGACGTACGAAAGTCCAGTAATTCCCCCGTTAATCTGCAAACAATATTTCGAGAAATTAACAGCAGACAAATGTTTTATAGTGAACCTCAGAGGATTAATGATATTTTAAAAACTGTCAAGGATACCCTACCGACATCTTGCTTCTCTCTGTATAATATGTCGGTGTGTGAGCGTTTTAATAATGCGTCTGATAAAATCACCGGTACTATAAATATTGGACTCGGTCACACGTTAAATGAATGTAATGATCACGTATTTGCTCGACCGTCTAAAATTCTCTCTGATTTTTGTCAAGAGCAAAAAACCAATCTAAAAAATAACTCGATCGGTCCGATTTATCGCATATTGCCAGATGACAAGACTATCGATTCCGTTGATTCGGAACCTACGTTTACCAAATTACATCGAGAAGAACAAGGAGTAGGCGGTGGTGCCGGTGCTGTTATAACAGTATCGAGCGAGGCTAACCTGTACGGCGACATTAACTTTTTAGCAACTCTACATATGAGATTTATTGAACTGCAGCAGTTTAACAATAATAATAATAAGAATTGTAGTATTAAAGAAATATTGAGTAATCATAGAAAAATGATAGATAAGGCATTTTATAGGAAAACGAATAATAAAGATGAACAAGAAAAATTAATTGGGTTAATCAATAGGAATGGAATATATTCCGATTTCATTGCATTTAAAGCCATGAGAATGATGCACAGTGTACTCCTGGCCATCAACGAAAGATGTGAGCCTTATTTTATCGGCCAAAAAGATAAAGATATAACCTTTTCTATGAATATGTATTCTAAATTGGTAGAGGATTTAGCCGCTCTCGAATATCACGAATCTGTGTTGGTCTTATATAAAAATAGGTTATCGTTTATAGCCAATAAACTTCAACAGTATATTAATATTGATGATCTTAATCTTTCATCGTCTAAAGCTGCAATCGCATCTATAGTATTAACATATACACCCTATCAAAAGTTTACATGTAACCAAGAAAATATGTTTGATACCCCCCAAATTGACGATATCGATGATTTCTTGGCATTTATTAAACACGAGCATTGGAATATATCAAAAGCCTTGAGTACTGTATCTGCAGCATTGTCACAGATTATCAAGATAAAGAACGAATTAGCCTCGGCGAAAGCGACTTGTATCAATATGAATATTATCGATCATCCTGTCATCCCATCGAGTAAAAACAGTGAAGATGATAACACTAATGATAATGAAACAAAATCCATGAAACAATACCAAGAATCTTTTGTTCCTTCTCGTTGCGGAAAATTTATCCGTCATCCCGTTACAAATATTTGTGTAAAACTGGAAGAGGAGTTGACGGAAGGCGAGACTGCAGCTCGTCGAATTGAACGTGAAGCAGCACACAATAAACTCGTCATCACTAGAGCAAAATTGACCGCAATTCAAAGTTCGAGACCCGATATCGCTTCTCTGTTCATGCTGGACAATAAGGACAATTCTCTTATGAGACAATTTATTACAGTTCTCGAAGGGGCTCTGAAAGGCACCCCTCATTTGCGGTCAGTTCCTGCCCAAACGTTGTCCATGGGACAGCATTGGAATCATCCTACCCGTTCTTCGTGTACGAACGATAAATTTATCTTACCCGATATACAGAGACAAGATCAAAGCTATGCCTCAAAAAGGGTCGCCTATATTCCTATAGTAGCGAGAAACCAAGTCAGTTGTAATGACGATACTATACAATGTTATATAAAACAACAACAACCACCAGATTTTTCATTATTGTCATCATCTAGAATATATTCGAAAATACTTCACGCTCATGCAGCGCATTCATATCTTAATTTTAACATAGCTAATCTCATTAGTCTCTTTTCAAATCCAGGTATTTTCAATTGGAATCATGATAATGTGGCCCTGTTTCAGGGACTCGATTCGCCAGCCACTGTCTCGAGCGATCAACGTCAGGAGAATCATCTTGAAACTATCATGTCGGTTAATAATAATAATAATAATAATAATAATAATAATAATAATATTAATAATAATAATAATAAGGATATTAGCGGTAACACTCAGAATGGCACTATAGAAACCATGAGACGAAATGTAATACGGCATGCCATCAGCGAATTAAAATCGTCCAATACCACAAATTATAAAGAATATGAAAATTTACATACCGCCAAGAATAACATCGAGGAAGCTTTAGACACGATCAATATCATGATCCAAACGGCTAACGATGAGGAGGGAAATAATTCTATTGTAACGGGTGAATACAAGGAAACACTTTCTGAAAATTTCACCAACAGTTTTTCAACGTTGGTTTCGCTTAAAGAAACAGCTTATAGAAATTTGAATAGTATCACAAATAACATTAAGCAATACATGTTAAATTCAAACACAGATCACGCTTTATTTGATTTAGATTACATGAACAGTGAGGCTATGAATATTAAAGGTGAAAACGATATAGCCAATCCCATCATTTTTGCTGTTTCTAAAATAAGGAATGAAGCTTATGGACCCAATGGTCCCGATAAACAACAAATTAATAAAGAAGCGATAAAGGTGGCGCTAACAAAACCTGAAATTCGAATTCCTATCACCCTCTTTGACAACAGCTTTATAAACGAGTTTAAGGAAACTATAAATGTCACCTCACAGTTTTATGAGGCCTTATTTTTATTGAATAGTGAAACATTTAAAAGTTTAGATAATGCTAATATAATATCAAAAGATAAAAGACGAAACGAAACTCTCAGAGACATTGGCGAAGCAGAGGCAAATTATAATCAAACTATCAAAGATAACAATGACGAAATTACAAATATTGTTAATATTTTGAGTTCCAACGGGGTCAAGATAACGGAAATATATAATTTTATTAATAGTGAAAATAATGAACTTGACGAACATAAAGACAATCAATCCGGCGAGAATACTGATCTCAAAGAGGCCAACATCTTGAACATCAATGATCTCATTATGACACGAGACAAGGATTTCTTGAATTCCATTATAAAATTTGCTGAAAAGGATAGTAATATAAATAATGATATATTGAGCGCCATTAATCAACATCCAATTAAGATCTATATGAATACTGAAGATGATGATGATGATGATGATGATGATGATGATGTTAAGGAAGAGGAGGATGATGATGAAGACGAAGAAGAGAAGGATAATAATGACGACGAAAAAGATGCTAAAGATGTGGATTACACAGGACAAGAGAAAAAGAAAGGCAAAAAAAGACGTCGCAGTAAATTGCTTATCAAAAATCGTGATGATCGAATGGACTATATATCGAAAAATATCAAAATACTCCAAACAATAATCGAAATATTGCAGTCTAGAAATAAAGAATTGGAAAACGATAGAAAAGAAAAAGAAGAAAATATTACCAGGAAAGAAAATGAACTGGAAGATATTAAAGAAATATTAAACAATAAATTAGAAGATGGTCTAAAAGAGACTGACAATCAAACTTTGACCAACAAGACGACTATCAAAGATATGATAGAAAAATTAGTGAAATACCAGCAAGGGTTTGAAACTATAAATCGAGAGATCACTTCCATCTTTCAAAAAACTGCTGCTTTTATCGATATTGGAGGAGGTCCGAGTGGGAGTGCTTTTGAGAACGATATTATCATGACCAAGGTGGACGAGCAAGAGAAAAGCCATAAATTAACCGAAAAACCTTCCGAAAATAAGACTCATCATACAAACACTACGAACGAAGCCGTCTTTACGAGCACTGTACCTTTCTCTTGCTTTTTAAGTCCTCTGCATCATACCATCTTTTTAACGGGAGAATTCTTTTCGAATGGTGGTTCGTCACCCATTTCTGGTCAAGCCAAAACTAGACCCGACCTCCAACTCATGGCAATAGCAGACATGGCAGAGGCCATCTTGACGGCGCAGGGTACGCAGGACGCCAAAAATACCATGTCGACCGTTATACCGGGCATATGCGAAAAATGTGCCATGATTCTCTTTAACATCCACACGCCGACTCACGTTTCTAAACATTCTTTCGCCTTCGACACTGAACGGTCCCGCGAAGAACTAAAGGCTTTGTACGCTGCCGCTCTCATGGATGATAATGACAACGACAACAGCGCCACCTCGTCGGTATTGTCGCTGCTCGAGAGTAATAATAGCGTCATCAAGAAAATAGCTTTCAAATTTAAACAGAAAGTAGCTGCTTTTACAAATATTTCGTCTCTCTTGGGATTAAATGATAGCATCAATAAAGGTTGTAACATTGTCAACCCGGGCACGGTTCTGGTACCGAGCGCAGAACTTTTCAACTGTCCGGGTTTAGCTAATGACAAATTCCGCGCTATCGTCAATAGGTGTCACGACCCTACATTATCGCACGTTCTAAAGACGAGTCATTCGGTTACCAATGCATTAGCTTCTATATCACCCAATGCTGAAAAGTTGTACTTTGTTTCTAAAGACGAGAGACGGTTTTTCAATTCCATAGTAAATGCAATTCTAACGGGTATGGATCCGGTGGCCACCTCCTTGTTGAATACGTCGTGCGATCAGACATTAGTCGAGATTTCAAACATGAGCGGCTTGCCCATTTTTGTAGGAAGAGGAAAATCATCAAAAAGAATACCGAATATTAAAGTTGGTAATCATTTGAATGACAACGTTAACAACAGCAAACTCGATTTGAGAACCACCATGTCGGTAGCTCACGGTTGTAATTTGCATCGCAATAAGCATGAACATTTTACGTACTCAAAACTATTAGGTCTTAATAATGTGACCAATCTCGGTTGTAATATTCACCTAGCTACCAGCATAATATCTAATACGCTGATTGGATTATTAAGATCTATTATCGGGGATACTCATCCCATATCATCGGCGATAAGTAGAGCTATAACGCTGGGTGCCATTTCGACTCTAGCGGCCGATAAATCATCGCTCGTCACAAAAGCCTATCCGCGAAATCCTCTGAGACACTACAACAGCGTATGTCGTTTGGTGGACCGAGCCATCTCCGGCTACGGGATGACCGACAGTGTCAGTCACGAAGATGACGGTTTTAGCAATAATTGCGGCCCGCTCGGTGTTTTAATGGCCCCGCTGGCTTACCGAAAAAAGTTTTTCTTGGACGGAAAAGGAAAAAATCTCTCATTAACCGATACGCTTTGTCGACACACGCCCTTTATGAAATCTCTACGCTATATAACCAACAGCGAGAAGAGGATTCCTTACAATCTCGCTGAAGATTCCGAAATGTTAAAAAAGATTGATTATCTCATCTCAGAAAACAATAAAAATATTAATAAGGTTTTCCAAGAGGAATTACTTGAATCATTAGCAAATTTAGAGGAAAAGAAACGACAAGAACGAATCCGCGAGTATCGACCATCCGTTCACGAAATTTTACTCAACAAGGGAATATTTGAATCGGATCAAGATGTTTTAGCATCCAATCTCGCTCTAGATACCATGATGGATAATTTTGTAGATGTATGTTCGCTGTTTTCGGTACCAAGTAAATTTACAAAAATGATTTTCACGAGACCGAAAGAGGTATCCAACATAGAATGTCTCTTGAAAGATGCCAATGTGTTGTTGTCGGATCGCAGTAACCGTTATCTGAAGAGTAAGGAGAATGATAACAACAATTATCAAAACACTAGTCCCATTTCGGCCCTAAACACCATATTCAATTCGCTCTACGATAATTTGAATTTAATAACACCCCATATGAATAACAATCGTAAGACTACCAGTCGCTATTATATGAATAGGTCCCTCATTTCGGATGTCAGGCAACTGGCTCTCAGTTTTAATGAAGAAATATTAACGAGAAACATTGAATCGGTAGAAGAGGCTATAAATTTAAAGTTATTAAAAGAAATAATCAGAGACGTTAAATTCGCCTATAAAATCACCAATACTCTGGATTCGGATAATAGTTATATTGGAAATATATTAAGGGAGGGCTTTATCGATAACATGTCAGAAGATATGAAGTTATTTAGACAGTCTAGTACGTTATCGAGATTCATGTTATTGGACGAGCAATGTCAACTCTTTCCCATATCTACCGAAACGAAAGCGCTATTGCTAGAGGGATCGTCACAGGCCGCCACAGCCAGGGCCATCTTGTCCGAAAATAATCAGCTACTGACGGACGCAGTCCTGTACAACACGCGAGACACTCCTATCGAAAAGGCCGTAGACAGAGTTCTCTTGCTACCCTACTTGGTTAAACAAGGTAGAGATTTTGATGATGTCGATCAGACGCTACCAGTAGCTATAACCAATTGCAGTAATCTCATGTTGAGTCTATTAGACCCGCAATCGATGAGCAAGTCTTCCTTCTTGGGCGGACTCATGGGACACGTTACAGATACAACAAGTATTTTTAAAAATATTGAACGTTTTGAACGGTTGTCAGGCCGTCTGGGGGATATTGCTTCAATGCTACATCATCAGAATTGTAACTGTCCCTTCAGACTTCACCACTGTTCGGACAAAACGGACGACGAGAGCCTCATGCCGTCGTTTATTCACTTTGAGGACGAAATTGATAAGAATGAAATTTTAAAGACACCGTACCAGATTCACACATTGTTAGCCATTAAGAATTACATAGCCACTATATCGAGAATCGATCCTTCAATAGGAGGACCATCGGTTATACGTCGTCTCAGAGAGTGGAGTGATATGGGAGCGGGTACAAAATATCTTGGTTCCTTTATTTCCGACCGCAAAACAGTAGAAGATTCGCCCTTCAGGGTAGCGGGGTCGAATCTCGATATCATAGTCAGACCAGCTGCGGCTCGAGGTATACTCGGCATATTAAAATGTCATCGACAACACTTTTGTACAGCCGACCTCAAACTAACCACGGCATCCGAACAATTTTCGAGTCTTAGACATCCAAACGACAACGATGACGACGATAACAAAGACGCGCCAGAGAGAGGCGATCTCAGTACACTGATACAGAATGCTCTACCTCCTAATATTTACATCCAAAAGTCTCGAATGAATAACGCACTTCTTGTTTTTAGTAATATTATATCTAATTTTACCCAGACGTTATCTAATGAAATTTTAAGTGACTTGATAAAAAAACTTGGTAGTCCTACTAATCCTTTATCTATCAATAGTACAATCATTACCAATATATCAGGAGCAAATCAACAAATTGAAGATACAATCAAAAACCATCTCTCCCCTTATATTGCATCATCATCAATGTTACAGGGTGGAAATGAAAATAATGAAACAAACAGCGGTTCCTCGTCGTCGACGACCAACGCTGCCTCTAGTACTGTCAGTACAGCTATAAAACAGTCCATATGTAATAGTCTTCGAGGTTACCTATCAGCAACACCTCACACGGGGGGTGATAAAATAATTGTCCCATATAGAGATGCGGGGTCATTTGCTGCTTCCTTTGAATTTTTAATGGACGATGGTAATAATGACAATTCAAAAGACGATACCGCCAAGAAAAATAAGACCAATTCTATAGAAGAGAATGAAAGAAAAAATAGAATAACACAAATGTTTAATACCGTATTTGCAGCCATTGCCGAGGGTGTGAATAAAGAAACCTTCACCAATATCGTATCATCGTTGGAGTATAAACTCGTATCGGCCGGCATACACGCGTCCGACAAAAAAGCGGCCATGGCAAATAATAGACCCTTTAGTGCGAATCAATCAAGTGTATCTTTTAGTTCTCAAATACGGAATGAGATCTCGAGAGTCGTGGGCTTTTTGAGAGTCTTACAAAACAATGTCATACCTCTCTTGAGACAAGACGTCATGGCTAAAAAGATCAAATTGTATTTCTCGCTCATCGCTACACAATCCAAAATTGATAATTATCTCAAGTATACTCTTAGTAATTCGGGATCCACCGATCTCACCCATCTCACACCAATAACGCCTATGATCCATATCGAAGACACCATCCTCTACAATAAAATTCATCCGCTCCTGGTGCTAGCCTTCCCCTCGAACTGTGCGGTTCTTTTGCAGCAAGAACAAATCAATGGAGAATTAGCCATAGAAGCAAGAAGACCCCTGACTGTATTTCTAAATCACCAAAATACCAAACCAATGGCCGATATGGCACGCGTCGTTCTTGGAGCCGGCGGTGGCAATAGTGGGTTCATAGGACTCGCTACACATATTCTTCACGAGAATACTCTCATCACGAAAAATCCCGTCATCGATATTTGTAACGGTAATAAAATGTATGAGATCGGTAAATATAAAAAGCCGGTGTTAACCATTGACCCCTTTACCGATGGAAAATTAATCCTACACGATGCTGCCGTCCTGGGAGATATAACCAAAGAAAAAGAAGGAATCAAGCCCAATTATTTACAAGTGAGTTGTCCCACTCAGCATTCGGGTGTCGTAACAAACACGGGTATAGACGACGATCGGAACAATATGGAAAATACCTTCCAACTAACACTGAGAGACGGTCGCCAGATTAATCTAAAAACTATAAAACCCGCGGTTCTAGTATCAGACGCTTCCACCAATATTCTCAAGACGCTGGCAAGAGCCAACGCGTCCCTAGAGGAGATATCCACCACGGTGGGTCTTTTACCAGAACTTTTAACCGCCATTGCTCTACTTTTTAATAAGAACGTAAACGAATTTATATCAGAAATGACCTCGAATGCCTCCAAATCATCAACAGCGTACAGCATAGATTCGAAAACCGGAGATATTACTGTCAGCGGCGGTCGATTGCCCCTGCTAACGACCACCAAGAAGGATAATCCTCACCGAACCAATAATGACGAGAGAGGACCGGCTCCATGGGAAAACATGACCAAGATACGTGTTCAGAATATCTTGAAACAATTGATTAGCAATCCACTGTCTCATATTATGGTTCAAGGTAACCCCATTGATGATATCGGTATGAAAACGGTTGAGAGAAAAATGAAAATGGATATCATCAATCATTCGACCGATAATAACATTAGCTATTCATCCGTTTTACCTTTTGCTCGATTAATGAACAATAGTGATAACCCTAATAATGATAATAGCAACATCAATACATGGGACAGTTCGACTTTATCGCAATTCAAACAGAGTTGGTATGAAATAGAAAAGCTTCAAAATGTTATCATTAATAAGGCTAGAATGATGAAAGACGAACTGGAAAAAGACTTGAAAAGAGGTACAGGTTTGTCCACTATTCATAATGTTTCCTCCTCTCCCTATTTATCAAAAGATAGGGAAGCGGAAAAGATTAATGCCATTAAAATGGTATTAAGTTCTCTCAGGCGAGCTCAGAATATTATAAAGGATGAAATTATCAACTATTTTGTGACCAATGATATTGTATCGTCTGTCGATAGCACCTTGGCGCGATTTAAAGACGAACATATCGGATTCTTACGAATGATTGATGAAGCTGATGAATTCGATATAAGTAATCATAGAATAGAGAACATTTTGAATATTATACGTCCGTTTAGGAATAAACTTCTCTCTACATCTAATGGTAAAGCCAATCAAGAACATGATATGGTTATCGGTAGCGGTGATTCATTAATGACCCCTTCTCTAGTGAATCGAATAAGTCAACAAAAAAATATGAAGGGATTGTCTTCCAGTCCACAGAGTTTATACGATGCGTTTCTCAATAACCCTACAGTCCGAGAAGCTGTAATGGATAAATTATATCCAAGCAATCACAAATATAATAAAATTAACCATTATAATAGAAGAATTGCTGAAAATATTCTCATTGAAAATGAACAAATTTTCCAAACGACCATGAGTGTATTAAATACATCTTCTGAATTTATGAACAATGATATACGAGCAACGTCCAAGTGGAACGATAGAGAATACATTTCATCTTTTAATAATAATAATAATAATAATAATAATAATAATAATAATTATAAAAATGATAAAATATCACAGTCTCATTCGAATCTTATTGGATTTAATCAACTTTATACAAAAAACATAATATAAGTATATAGTATGAAATACGGTATATAAATATATCTTAGCATTGGGGGTTGTCATGATATATTTGGTATAAATGATATACAACTCCTCCTGTATAAATATATATATATCTTGGTATCGGGGAATTTTCATGAAATATTCGGTATATATATATATGATACGTATAAATATATCTTGATATTGGGAATAAACGATATGTAAATCCTACATCAACTCTATAGAAACCCCGATATTTTATATGTAAAGTTCGAGTGTTACAGCTGATCAACATGAACATGTATACTCGATACATTATTCTAATCGTTTGCTTGCAGTGGGTGATGAACAACCATCATCATAATGAAGTGAATGGGTCAATTGCACATAGAAACCCAATGTTATATGACGTGACACTAGCACATGGGGCACAATCGTCATTAGATCGAGAATTTAACTTTAGGTGTGGAATATGCCCCAAATCTCTAGAAAGAGAGGATAATATGTATGATATATCGGTAAAAGTAGAAAATACCATGTATTATTCAACACAGCCTAAAGATCATCCTTGCAAGATATTGTCGATAAAAAGAAAATTAACAGGTATGCAAGATGATTTGGAAATTAGAGTAAACAAGTATATTGTAATAACAATTACAGAATATAATAAATTGACCTTTAACCAATCTGAAACGGTGCATCGTAGACGTATAGATTTTACAATCTCCAATGATACGGAAAAGATTTATGTGTATGCATTCAACTATAATAATATAGATCAATTATATATGAGCATAATGAATTCAGACAATAAAGATTTTGAGACAATAGCAAAAGATTATTGGCCCAATGACATGAATGGTATACAATGTTTATCTCAGACTTATATATATATGAACGATAAACGAGACTATGATGATGATGACAATGTTCAGGATGATGTTAATTTACAGTCATCAAATCCAACTACAGAAATTACATCAATCAGTATAAATATCGAGAATATTACTGACCAAAGTCTACCATTACCATCATCATCATCATTATCATCATTATTAGCCACAAACATCAAAAATGAAGATCAAGGGTCAATATCGCCACCACTACCAACACTGCAACCTTTGACAGAAACAACAGCTATCGGTAAGGATGTTGAGAATAGAATGACAACAACGGGCCAAGATCTACCAACATCAACATCAATGTCAATATCTATTATAAATGACGACAAAATAACAACAATAACCCCTACAAGAATAACGACGTTGATGACCGATATAAATGTTGAAAGTGACAATAGTCCCGATTTATCATCACCATCACCACCACCATTATTACCTATAACCGTAACAAATAAAGATACAAGTGTTGATAATTATTATATTTTTGATGAAAATGATGAAAATATTTTTGATGAAAATGATGAAAATAATTTTTATGAAAATGATGAAAATAATTTTGATGAAAATAATTTTGATGATAATGATATGGTTTCAATACCAACAACACTAGTGACCATCGATATAGAAGATGAGGACGATACCGTCTCAGAATTACCATCATCAGCAGCAACAGCATCATCATCATCATCATCATCACCACCACCAACTTGGGAAAATGTAAATGTTGATGAGAATTATCACTATGTTGACGAAAACAATTCTGTCACGAATAGTTATGATTATCCTTATTATGATTATAACGATACCACTATAATGCCAACGACAACGACGGCCGATACAGAGGCTGAGGACGATACCGTCTCAGAATTACCATCATCATCAGCAGCAACAGCATCATCATCATCATCATCATCACCACCACCAACTTGGGAAAATGTAAATGTTGATGAGAATTATCACTATGTTGACGAAAACAATTCTGTCACGAATAGTTATGATTATCCTTATTATGATTATAACGATACCACTATAATGCCAACGACAACGACGGCCGATACAGAGGCTGAGGACGATACCGTCTCAGAATTATCATCATCATCATCATTATCAGCAACAGCAACAGCATCATCATCATCATCATCACCACCACCACCAACATGGGAAAATGTAAATGTTGATGAGAATTATCACTATGTTGACACGAATAGTTATGAATATCCTTATTATGATTATGACGATACCACTATAATGCCAACGACAACGACGGCCGATACAGAGGCTGAGGACGATACCGTCTCAGAATTATCATCATCATCATCACCACCAGCAGCAGCAGCATCATCACCTTCACTGTGGAAAAATACAAATGTTGATGATAATATTGACGATAGTTATGATTATCACTATTATGATTATAACGATGCCACTTTAATGCCAACAACAACAATGACGACGACCGATACAGAGGATGATTCATCATCCTCATCATCATCATCATCACCACCACCACCACCACCACCACTACCTTCACAATGGAAAGATACAAATGTTGATGATAATTATCATTATATTGACGAAAATGATTCTGTCACGGATAGTAACGATTATCATTATTATGATTATAACGATACTACTTTAATGCCAACTACAACGACAATGATGACGACGTTGACGATGTCATCGTCGTCTTTTTTATCATCATTTAAAATAATGTATTTTATTGAACTGTATGTATTGGTCCTTTTGAAATATATGTTTTGAGAAAAAAAATTGGTGAGAGTAGAGGGAGGGATATATTATATTGTATGTTAAATATATATATATATATATAATACATGTTCTGTTAATGTTTATTTCTTATGTTACTCCTTAATAATAATAATAATAATAATATCCGTTTTCTTTGTTTATACTTTTAGAAAACAAAGAAAATGGTGAGAGTGGAAAGAGGGATATATTATATTGTATGTTAAATATATATATATATATATATATATATATATATATATATATATATATGTTTTGTTAATGTTTATTTCTTAAGTTACTCCTTAATAATAATAATAATAATAATAATATCCGTTTTCTTTGTTTATACTTTTAGAAAACAAAGAAAATGGTGAGAGTGGAAGGAGAGGTATACTATATTGTATGTTAAATATATATATAATACATGTTTTGTTAATGTTTATTTTTTAAGTTAATAAAAAACAAAATATATTATTCTTTTATTTGTCCAAAAAACAAATCTTGTTTTTGTAAAAGTTGACTCAAACTTGTTATATTTATATAACGCAAAATTTCTTCGTCGTGAGTTAAAGGAACCCCTAGCTGTGTATTTACATGACGTATATTAAATATAGATGAATTATTCGGGTCCTTGTACTTGACACATTTTTGTTTTTTCTTTTCCTCATCTTTTTTGTCAATATCATAAGTATCATCTTCTCTATCATTATCATCGTCGCTACTGCTGTTGCTGTTGCTGCTGCTGCTGCTACTGCTGCTGCTGCTGCTGTCGTCATCGTCTTCTTCTTCTTCTTCTTCTTCAATATCATCGATACCATCATTATCTTTTCTATTCTCATTAAAAACACAAGGAAGTTCATTTTTTATATCGTCAAGTTTATTACAACACATTGATAAACTAATTTCTCTTATAGTATGAATAGTCATTATGATTTGTTCATATAATGTTGAATCTTTAACCGGAATAGAAATGACATTATTACAAAATTGGATCGAATCGAAATATTCGCTTATATTAGATACAAATATATATCTATTAAATGACTTTCTAATGATTATAGGTGGAGGAAGTAATGTACAACTATAGGGATAGATAATGTCTTTAAATTTTAATACTCGTAAGGACAATGGATTTTGATCCGAGTCTTTGGTAGATATAGATGATGTCACTCCTGCTTTTCGTAGTTCATCCAGAGTCATTTGTTGTGCAACGGGTGGTGGTAAAATTATAGTGTCGTGACTGTTATTTTTCTTACCATTACTCTTATAATTATTTTTATTATTATCATTATTGTTAATACCTTTAATATCCCCTGAATATGCAGTAATATTTCTATAATCACCATACAAGGCAGCGGCTTTAGCTGCTATTTCGTTATTCGAATTGTAGTTTTGAATATTATCATTGGTGTTGTCTTTTTGATTGTTCATGGCAACATTATTGTAGATTGAAAGTAAGATAGAATCCAAGCCTATAATATTATTATTTTTATCATCAATAGATTTATTTTCCATGTCTACATCATTAATCTTTACATTACAATCTTTATTGCTGTCATCACCGGTATTCTTATTAATATTATTAATAATAATATTATTATTATTATTATTATTATTATTATTATTATTATTATTATTATTATTATTATTATTATTATTATTATTATTATAAGGGGTGGAAATGATGGTGGCAGCAGCAGCAGCAGCAGCAGCAGCAGCAGTGGTAGTGGTGGCGGTATCGTGGTTTGACGGACAACCATGAACAGTGTTATTTGATTTTTTTATTATATGTTTCAAAGTATTACCTTCGTCATGGAATATTATATTATCAAGTGAACATAATTCATATTCGATCAACATAAATTCCTCATCCAAAAGCTGAACGCGGATTGGTTTCACTCCAAATTTTCTTCTATCTATATTCTTTTCAGTTTTTATATAAGTAAAGATATATAAAAGATCAGAGCAGTAGCACGAATCTCTTCCTCTCCGAGATGGATGTATTCGATTACTAACCAGGGCATATCCCGATAAAAGCGATAAAGAACATATATTACCATTATCATCCTCGTATTTGTCCCTCGATGCGGCATATTCTTCAATAGTCCTACTTCTATTGTTTATAATTAATGTTGCCCAAGAACCGTTCAGCGGAGGTCGATTCGATTTCAACAAACTCTTATAGAGAGTGAAAAGTTCCCAAGTATATTTGTCATTTTTTTCATTAATTTTTGTTGATACATAGTCAATAATTGTCATTAAATCATTATTTTCAAAGCGATCAAATGATAAAATGCAATTCGGGCACATTAAAACTTTTTGGGCCGGTAGGATAAAACAAGAAGATAATTTGTAATTACTTTTATATTCATTACATGGACATGCATTTATATCCGTAATCCCGAATCGACTTAAAAAATTAACAGGCGTCGACATTAAGTTGTAAAGCTTAACAGCTCCAACAAGATCCAATATTTCGTCGTTTATTTGTAATTTATTAGTAGAGATGTATTTCTTAATTAATTCATCTGAATTTGTATTTTCTGATAAGTTATTTAATAACCTTTGTAATCTTTCAAAATTTTTACAATTACAACTTAATATTGTTACCCATGATTTAATATTTTCGATATTTGTTTCCATTTTATATGTATATATATTTTTCTAGCTATAAATAAGGAAAGAAAAAAACACCACATTTCAATAATTAATTTATATATATTATTTAATATCAATTGTATTTACACAGTCCTTTTCAAAATAATACAATATATATATATGTATATATAGAGTTGAAATAAAATAAAGTAGACTATAATATTAAAATGCTTTTTCAAATGTTAGTTTTTCCTTTGCAGATAAAAGAAAATATTCTGAAAATATAATACAGATATATATATATATATATATATATATATATATATATATATATATATATATATTAATTTATAATATAGATATATAGTTAAAAGTAATTCTATAAATATGTATAGTTAAAAAGTAATATTACAAACATGTATTTTTAAAATATAATATAGATATATATAGTTAAAAAGTAATTCTATAAATATATATAGTTAAAAAGTAATACTACAAACATGTATTTTTAAAATATAATATAGATAATATATAGTTAAAAAGTAATTCTACAAACATATATAGTTAAAAAGTAATACTACAAACATGTATTTTTAAAATATAATATAGATATATATAGTTAAAAAGTAATTCTATAAATATATATAGTTAAAAAGTAATACTACAAACATGTATTTTTAAAATATAATATAGATATATATATAGTTAAAAAGTAATTCTACAAACATATAGAGTTAAAAAGTAAAAGTAATACTATAAACATATATTGTTAAAAATGCTTTTTCAAATGTCAGTTTCTCATTTGCAGACAAAAGAAAATATTCTTAAAATATAATATATATATATATATATATATGTATATAATTAAAATATAATACTACAAACATATATAGAGTTAAAATACAATAAAGGAGAATATAATGTTGAGTTTTTTTATTTTCCCTTTACAAACAAGAAAATATAATATATATTAATATGATAAAGGAGAGTAACATGTTAATGCTTTTTCAAATTTCATTTTTCCCTTTTCAGACAGAGGGAAACATTTTTGAATTATATTAATCAATTCGCTCATTTTTGGTCTTTTGTTGATATTTTCATTTCTGGCACGTTGCAACCATTCTTTACAGAGATGATTTTCCGACAGAGAATCGACATTGTACCCCTTCATACTTAACCAATATAAAATACATTCTACATTATACGCCATTCCATAGGTCATACTTTTTGATTCACATATTTCTCCCCTTAGTAATTCAGGAGGTGATTGGGGATATTTCTTAAAGTCTGCCTCGTCTATATCGAAAGCGTCATCTGCATATTTGGTACCTACAAATGTCATAAGTCCCATATCAATCAAGTACGGTTGCCCAGTATTTATGTCTATAGCAAAATTATCTGGTTTAATATCTAAATATATGATCTGTTGATTGTTCAATCTCGTTAAAATGTTTATCATCTCAGCCATAACATAAGGTAATTGTTTCACAAGTCTGCGAGTACAGGTATCCAACAGATTATCCACGCTCTTTGTATACATGAAAGATTGACTGTGTTTCTCTGCAATACATTGCAGGAAAGTTCGATTGGCATACTTGATCCCCCCATGAAGAAGATAGTTTAAAGATAATCCCATAAAGGGCATTTCATAACAAAATGCCTCTGGATAAACATGATATATGGGTACAGTTCCTCTCACTTCTTTTACTATTAATCCAAAAAATAACTCACTTAAAAAATGTTGTATATTTGTAATTTTCTGTAAAAATTTTATTACGGTATCCCTTTTACTTATATAATATACACCGGGACCAATCTTATATATTTTATTAGACTGATCAGAACTGGCTAGTTCGTTCACTTTTGACAATAACGATATTGACCTTTCTTTTATTTTTTCTATTGACTCATAATCTAAATCCAATTTCTGATATAAATTACAAACGTCTGTTAGAGTATCTTCTCTTCCAGTATTTATGACCATGTCACGAATAAGTGTACAATTATATAATGGCGGCAGCGGTGGTACCTTTTGGGAAGATAGTGTCGGTACCGCTATCGTTATACCAACAGGCCAAAATTCTTGATTAATGGTGGTTAACCTTTTCTTTGTTGGTGATCGGATATATTTTTTTGATTTTCCTTTCTCTATTATATTGAGATGACTCAACGCTTGGTCAAGCGATCGTCCATATATATTGTTTTGTACTATTGAACTTATAACATTTGGTACTTGTTTTACAGTGGAATTTTCAGACCATTTTTTTCCATTCCAGAGATCTTCCTCAACATATGTACAATATATTGGAGGGTTGTAGACTACCGATCTCTTAGTTCTTTTCCTTTCCCTCGCTGTAAATAAAAAAACATCATTTATTTGGATTTCCTATTACTACCTACACCACTATATATAGTTTTAATACAAAATAATATAAATTTTATTCAAATACAATATAAATGAATATATATATATATATACATATATATACATGCTATTATTTTATAATAAAATGTCTTATGCTAATAATGTAACATTAGTTTCATCTATTATTCACTTGTCATCATTACAATTATCCGTACCACTATATATTATTCACAACACTATATATAATATATATATATATATATATATAATAATATAATATATGTATGCTCTTATTTTATTCATATATAATATAAAGGAAGAATATATATGTTCTTATTTTATTGATTCCATTTCATTATTAGTTTCATCCATTCTTCACTTATCATCCTTATTATTATCATTATCCATACCACTATATACTACCCATACCACTATATATATATATATATATATATATATATATATATTCTTATTATATTCGAATATAATATATAGAAAGAATATATATGCTCTCATTCCATTTCATTATTAGTTTCATCTATTCGTCACATGTCATCATTATAATTTGTTTGGAATCATTCTTATTATTATCCATACCACTATATATATATATATATGTGCTCCTATTCTATTTAAATATAATATAAAGGAAGAATGTACATGCTCTTAATTTATTCATTCCATTTCATTATTAGTTTCATCTACTTTTTGCTTCTTATTATCATCATTGATATTCCTAATATTGGTATGTTTCGATCTCTTCATCTTTCTTTTAATACATTTCTTGTTACTAGTATTATCACCACAGCCACTGTCACTGTCACTGCTACTTGTGCTACTATTGCTAATACTGTTGTCACTATCGTTACTAACATCGCTACCACTACTGCTGTCACTACTGAAACTGTTGCTATCACTACTACTGCTGCTACCACAATTCCTATTATTCTTATTCATATTTTGTATATTCTTGGTATACTCTTCTAGATGTGCTAATGGTCTTTTCTCTTTATCCTTTTTAAATATACCATCTAAAAACTTTTCATTCCAATCATCTTTATCTTGTGATTTATATTCAACTCCATTTATATCTAGTTTATTAGTATTGTGGTAGTGGTGATGGCTGTCGTCATTTTGGTTTTGTTTCAGCTCTATGGGGTTATCGGACATTTGCCCCGAATGACTATCGTTACCTGTTTTATCATCTCGTGTAAAATTTCTTACTAATTTTGGTTTACGATAGCTATTTTGATCACTTTCTTTATATGATTTCTTTTTCTTATACCTTTTTATTTTTTCACCATGTTTCTCACTTGATTTATTCTTTTCTTTGCTATTTGTATTTTTCTTATTCTGATCGACTTTACAGTCTGTCATCATAGCTTCTTGTCTTTCACTCGACTCATTCTTTTCTTTGCTGTAAGAAGTCTTGTTCTGATCGACTTTACAGTCTGTCATCATAGCTTCTTGTCTTTCACTCGACTCATTCTTTTCTTTGCTGTAAGAAGTCTTGTTCTGATCGACTTTACAGTCTGTCATCATAGCTTCTTGTCTTTCACTCAACTCTTTTTCTTTGCTGTTTATATTTTTTTTACTGTAAGAAGTCTTGCTCTGATCGATTTTAGGGTCGGTCAAGACTTCTTGTCTTTCATTCGACTCATTCCTTTTTTTCTTGCTGTAAGAATAGGTTTCGCTCTGTTTGTATTTTCTAGAATCTCCCGCTGCTTTATCAACGACCCCCACATCTTCATCATTTATAAACGAAAAAGTTTCTTCTCTATTATAACAATCTTTCATTTTTTTCCACTCTTGCTCCACGTAGTCATCCAGTTCATTATCCAAATCTTTCGTCTCTGCATCATTTGGGTTAATTTTACATATTTTACTATTTTTGTCATTTTTTTCAAACGATTGACCATCATTGATGGATGACACATCTACATTCTTTATATCTTCAATGTTGTCACCTTTCGTTACAATTGATGACTTTATACCATCAATCGATAATACTTTTTCTTTGCTCACCAACAATGATTGGTTATTGTTACATTTTATCACCATCGACAATGGTGATTTTGTTCCCTTGTTATCATAATCTATATATGATAATAATGCAGAATTGCTTGTATTATCTAGTTCACTATATAACTGACTATCGTCATCGTCATCAACCTGTTTTACTTTATTACTATCACTCTTATCGTCTTTCTCGTTAACATTAACATTCCTTCTATTAGTGTAACATGACTCGGTCTTTTCCATTTCACTATATTGTTCAACTATATTTTTCAATATGTTAACTATATTCTTGACATTCATAGTATCATTGGAAGATTTTTTGTTAAGCAAACAAGAACAAATCTGCTGTTGCAGTTGCTGTTGCTGTTGCCGTTGCTGTTGCTGCTGTTGCTGTTGCTGTTGCTGCTGTTGCTGCTGCTGCTGCTGCTGTTGCTGTTGCTCTTGCTCTTCTTCATATTGACGGTATTCCATATCCTTCTTGTATCTATTTATTGCCATATCGTATGGCTCTTGGTCATGTTGAATGTAGCGTTGCGAGTGATGGTGAACCGGATTTTTATGATATGGATAATGTAACTGAGATGGATACTGATGTTGTCGTATCTTATTGTGATATTGGTGATGAGATCTCATTGGATATCCCTTAAATTTTCTATTGTGGAATTGTTGGTGTCTATTATCAGATCTCTGATATTCGTAATATTGGGACATATTATCTTGCTTATTATACATTGAATTATCTCGTCTTTTATCATAGACCCCCGATTTATAATGTGAATGTCTCGGATCATCAGCATGTATATAATGAGAAGAATATGTCGGAGGATGAACGGTTATTTGCTGCATTTCATTGGTTGAATGAATAGGAAATAATTTGGAACTATTCGTTTCAAAACTACTAGTCGCAACTTTTTTATGATTACCATAATCATCTCCAATTTCTTCATCATTAGTGCGACGGAGACCGTGTCCACTCATGTTGTGATACTCTCTAAAAAAAATTAAAATATATTGTCAGGAACTCTAATCTCTTATCTTATAATAGAAGATTTAAAAAATTAAAATATATTGTCAGGAACTCTAATCTCTTATCTTATAATAGAAAATATCAACATAGTATAAATATAATACCATAAATCTTACATTTCAATCCAATGATGTTTAATTCTATGCAAACTAGCTGTATATACACAGATATATCAACTACCTCTAATATATTCTCAGTAGATCTGACTGCTTATATCTTGCTCTTTTCAGTTCACACTCCCCGTCCTAAAGATATATTCTTGCTCTTTTCAGTTCACACTCCCCGTCCTAAAGATATATTATATAAAGTATATATATATATATATATATATATATATTCCTTATAAATATATATACATATATAAAAAGAAAATAGGAGATAAATTATAGACATATAAAAGATTAGATTTATATATTATCTTGATTTTATATATATGTATTATTAATATGATAAAAACACAAATAATCTTTAGAACCAACATTTTAATTCATTGGCTTTTCTCTCACAAAGTGCAATCAGTTGTACTTTTGAAATGTTGTCACCCTCGAGAATATCGTTATCGAGGCTAGCTGTTATAAAAATTGATTTCTTTTGTGGACTTTTTAATTTGCACCGAAATTCTGTATCAATACCAAAAGTTATTGCATGCAGATTATTGAAAGTATCAGATTCACCACCCCCGCCCACAATGAGTCTTCCATTATTTTTCATATAATGTGATTTTTCAATAGCTAAAATTAAATTTTTAAAAAAATCTACTTTATCATCAGTATGACTTACATAATTGTGATGAGCTAAAAGACCGGTAAAAGCATAAAAATTTATCATGAGAATTGACCCCTGGTGCCATTTTGTGACATCTTTCAATTGCATTTCTCCTGAAATATATCCAAATCGTTGTCTCACCCTGTCGACTAACTTTTTTCTTTTGGTACACATATTACAGTCACAGCTGTGATCACATATACCCTGACGTTGACAATATCTTTCCCAAGCGAGTTGTTTTCCTTGAGAGATACCAGCAGGGCCTCCACATATAGGTGGAAAAGAAGATGGTCGTGCGTTCACGATCATATGTTTAATATTAGAAATAGGTTGTCCGTTCTTACAAAAGGACCAAAAATCAGTTGCTGTCGGTAAAAAAATAAACGGATGACATCCACTATGTTCGAGCATAAATGTTATATTGTCATTAAAATATTTTGTTAGCTGTTCATCTGTTAACTGTTCATCTGTTGGTTCTGATGCTTGGTATTGAGGCTCTTGTTGTCGTCGTCGTCGTTTACCCAGAGCCAAGATAAACGGTTCATGATTCCGAATAAGCTTGAGGACGGAAGAAGTGAAACATATAAAGTATGTTTCTCTCCAAGTCGAGTGAATATGGGGGGATAATAAAAATTCAAACAAGAGTTTTAAAACATAATCGCTGCATATATCTCGAAGAGCGATTATATGATCTTTTTCACATTGAGGATGAAAATCTCCATAAACATATACGCCTTTTACTCGAGCCTCCACTAAATGATCCTCTGAAACGGTTACGGGGGATGGTACCGTTTCCATTGTTTTACTACATAAGGGTATATATTGCATTACTGTCGATAGCGGTACATTATTATATTTTTTATACAGACAATGCATCGCTCCTCTTATTAATCGACATAAAAGGGCATCCTTTTTAAAGTGATGTGAATATTGCATATTTGCATCTATAATTTTTTCTATAACATGCAATAATACTAAGACAGAAGATTGTCTCTTTTCGGTAATATTCGAAAAGCTACTACAATCAATAACTTCTTTTAGGATATCTTTCCATATATTTACTAGTCTATTGGTTACAGTTTCTTTTATGATATCATTGGATGTAGTAAACGAAAAGTTTATCACATCTCGCCAAATATTCTTTAATGCATCATTAATCTTGACACCCTTTTTCAGATTACCATAATCATCAATATAGTCACATGTTCTTTCATTAATAGTTTTTTTAAGAGGAGCCATATGGTCGATCATATCAGAAAGGGGTAGGTTGGCAAGTGATAAATCAGTCTCGGGTTTATAAAAGATAGATGTATTTTTATGTGGTTTACATGTTTCATCTTTTTGAATATCTTTATCTTTTGTAGTGTATACATTTTTTTTATTAGACAATAAAGAAGGATTATTCATCAAAACATATTCCATTTTAGATATTTCTTCCAATAAATCTTTAGCTCGATTGGCATAGGTATCGTATCGGTACATGAACATTTTTTCTGATAGATGTAAATAAAGATTTTGATTAATAAATATGGATCCTTTCAATAATTCTACCAAGAGTTTTGTACAAATATCAGATGAGCTAACAAATCCTCCGATAGTAATAAGTGATATTCAAGCTGCCCGTCACTCAAAACGTGCTATAAGTATACAATCTATTGCCAGTGTCCCCACTCTACCGTATTATATTGCCAAGATTTTATTACCGAGGGCTTTAGATAATTTAGAAAAATCAAGAGGGGCCGTTGTATTTGATCCTCTTTCGAATATTTACGAACCTAACCTCTATAACCTCGTTCATCAGCATTATATAGAAAACAGACCTCTCGTTAATATTAAAACAATAAGGAAAATATTAAATGATTAATAATGGATAATTTATCTAATACTAATATAAATGATTTGGTAAATTATATAGCTGTAAAAGATAATAATATTAATTTATTCCCCAAGGAAGAAATATTGAACAAATATTTATTATCCAACAAGAAACAACAGAGAATAAAAAAGATAAATGGTATATATGATAATATTTTAACCACTGTTGCCCATACCACTGCTGCTACTGCTGCTACTGCTGCTACTGGTGCTGATAATGATGATGATGATGATGATGATAAAGAACATGTTGCTGCTGTTAGAAATAAATCTTTTATAGTTTCTCAAAATACTACTCCTAATAATAATAATATTAATAACATTATTAATAATAATAATAATAATAATAATAATAATAATAATAATAATATTATTAATAATAATAATAATAATAATAATAATAATAATAATAATGATAATAATAATATACAAAATCTCGATTCGGAAACACTTATGAAAAAGGGATTATCTCTCTTGTTAGAAGGAGCTAAACAGAAAAAAGCTGATATACAAGAATTTCACAATGATCAATATCTTCAATTGGATAAATATCATGATTTTTCATCACTTTGTAATTTTAAAAAATCGCAATCGATAACTGGAAATATAATACAAAAAGTGGCTAAAAAACAAGAACTCGATACGATTATTCAAAGTATAGATCTTACTAGGAGGTGTGCCATAATATTTGACGAAAAAGAGTGTAAAACATTTGTGGAAAAAAATAGAAAGGTTATTTTATGTACAGCTTACAATATGTTTAAAAAAAATATAACTACCAAACTGAGAAACTATACTGTAAAGATTAGAAAATTAAACCCTGTGGATCATAGGGATAATGATGTGGCCGCATCCAATGATGATGATGATGATGATGACGCGTCAGCCGTTCGCCGCCGTCGCACCACCGGTATCAATCTCTCCAACAGAAAAGACGTACAAAAATCTGAAATAATTCTGCAAAAAGATCACGAGGAAAATGGGTCTAGTTACGGATTCAGAGTCGACGGTATGAAATATTCAGACCTAATAACTAATTTTGTTAAAGAAGATACTTTTCCATCAAACAAAAGAATACAAAAAGAAATGTTGCAAGATGAAAAACTTCCTCCTGAAAAAAGACAACGTTTAGATTTATCCACCGCCAAAAATTCGATCATTTTTTCTCAGTTACATAGAATGGATCACACTAAACCCTTGTATAGAAAAAATAAAACTTTTTGGCAGTTTGATCATGATGATCCGGTAGAGATTGTTGGATGGTACGAGCCGAAACCTATCCCAGGATTTAAAATAATATTAAATGAAGCGACAGATACATTTTATCTACCACATTCTTTTCAAAATATGGCGAACCTACTAATGACTTTTTTTAGGGGTTACCTGGTTCAACACACATCAAATTACAAACGAAAAAATAAGAAAGACTCTTCAATCTCAAGTAATATGCGTATCCTAATACCGCAAAAGGATATGCCGAGTGAATATAGACATCTAACAGAGACGCTGGATAAATGCTTGATGACCTTAATTTCGGTCCATACCGATGTGCTGTCCGATACTTCTACCGAAATATATCGACAGAAATTTAGACGTTATTGTATATTTTCTTTTTGTATATATTTGCTCAATGCTCCGCTGCATGCTCAGTCTCTGTCGCCGTTACCTTACAATTATTTCAATTTCTATTCCTATTTATTTGCCCATGGTCCTGGACTTAAAACGACGAGCTTTTTGAATACAATGTGTTTCCTCAATAATAATCTCTTTAAACTCTACCGAGGACCGGCTACCGAGAGCGTGCAACGTTTGGTGGATTTAGATTATGCTTTTCTTAAAGGGGGTAAAAGTATAACGCATACTTTTGGATCTCCCTCTAAAACCTAGTATTCATACACGAACCCTCGTGTCGTTCATGATGTATTCAGAATATATGATGAGAGTATTTCACCAGCTACTAGAAAAGATTAAGAAATCAGATAATAGTGAGAAATATACGAGTATTGAAAATAAAACGAGACAAAATCTGTCAAGACTCTGTGAAGGGGTGTTATTTATTTTTTTCTCTTTTGTGTTTTTTCATAGAATAAGTGCTATTCGACAATTAACAAACTGGTCAGCTCTACGATTAATTCTTGGTCAGCCACATCTCCACGATTCAAAGAGTAAAGCAAAAACCGTTGCTCGGGTCGATGAAACAGCGACCAATCACGTAAACATCGACGACGACGACGACCCCGAGAAAAATTTCTTGCGTACCACCAAGAGCACCCATTCGAGTGGTCTATTTTTTTCTCATGCTCATATCCTCGGTCTACCTTACGGTGTTCAATCAAGATTGGGAGTTCCTCTAGAAAAAATAAACCCGATGCTACTGTCGTCATCGTCGTCGTCATCATCACCCTCTCTGGGTATAGTTTCTCAAATAAGTGACGATGGATCCTCTGTCTTATCATTGAACAATAATAATAATAATAATATTATGAATAATAATAATAATAATAATAATAATAATAATAATAATAATAATAATAATAATAATATTAATAATGATAATAATAATAATATTAATAATAATAATAATATTAATATTAATAACATCATCATGTGTGGTGTAGATTTACCTCTTCCACCACCACCCCCCGAGGGTTATTGTGGTAAACTTGTAAAGTTTGATAATATATTTTCGGAACAGTTGATCGAGTATTACGATAATAACTTGTTGATATCAGATTTGGCAACGACAGTGGCCCGCCAAATGAGTCGTAAGCCCTGGACAAGTCTCTCTCTGGTCGACACGAGCAAGATAGAGATGAAAGATGAAAAAATATATACTAATCCTCCTTCATTATCGGATTCGGAACAATATAAGATGTTAAAAGATACGCTCGATTATCTTATGGCTTCTCCACTAAAGGATGTATTTATCCTTTCTTCATCGACACCTCTGAAAAGGATTTTAAGTCTCGGTGATCTGGCACTCTTGGCTTTATGGATAAAAATTTCTGTTCTACATGAAGCATGGGAGAACAAGAGTTTTTTTCCATCGTCGCCTGCCTTATCGACGTCGGTCCTCGCAAACGATCGAGCAGTTACAGTTTCTGAAACTTGGTTAAGTGGTCTTTGCAGACAATTGATAAGAATAGATTTAGTCAATTTTGGAATATGGGGTGATGTTAAAATTGACCTCAAGCTAGATAGACGAAATAATATTTTACATAAAAATAATATGTTATTACCCAAAGAGCGCGATAAAAGAAAATATGCACACGCTATACTAAGCCAAAGGAAATGTCTGGCAGAACTTCACTGTAAGAAAAACATCAAAACCAAAACTCATCTTGGACGAGTCACGGCAACCTCTTGGGTAGTTTGTGCTCTTAAAAAAATATCAAATGGCGATCCTGATATCTTTCTAAAGTTATTGGAAGATGTAGGCATTTATCATCTCTCTCATATGAACCCCGCCAACACATATGTATACTTTAGTGATAATTGCCTCTCTAATGAAGACCAAATGGGTCTGAACGGATATATGAATCGAATGAAAGACACCGACGGTCAACTTGTTCTTCACGAAGGTGCCAAAAAAGAATTAGCAAGGGGTACTTTTCATTCCACGAATAAACACAATGCCAAAATAACGAGAGAAAAAGCCAATGCCGCAATGGTAAAAATGGTTGTAAAATATTGGGCGTCGGAAAATAAAATAAAGACCGGTATCAACTATGATACTGAAGAGAATGACCGGTTGACCAATTCTACAGAGACGCTTTGGCGCTGGCCTTATAAACCTTGGAGATGTCTCATGGGAAAAAGAATACCGCTCGTGTGTAAACAAACTCGATTTCTTAATTATTGTATATCAGATTCATTAGTTTCTTATAATTTCAACGATCCAACATCCAGCTATCATTTAATATTTAAGATTGTCGATGATAATGACGATGATGATGATGATAATAATAATGATGCTCATCATGAATACGATACCGTCCCTAATATTAAGAATGTTAATAATAATAATAATAATAATAATAATGATAATGCTAATATGAATATAATGAATTACCGAGTAATGTCCCAGAAGAATGAGAAAAATATTGAACCATACGAAAATGATAATCAAATGATAAAGAATAATTTAGTAAATGTTCCAATCGAACAACTTCGTGACAAATTATCTTCCTCGGCTGTCATCACCACAAGTAAGAATATTCATAAATTCAATAAACTCAATTTGGCAAAGTCGCAAAAGGATAAAGAAACTATTAAAAAGCACATGAAATTTAGTAAGATAGCGTCGAATATAAACAAGATTTCCCAAAGACAAATGGATGATAACCCTAATACGTCTGATTTACTCGCTAATATCGAGCCAAATTTAATCATGATGTAAATTGATATTTAAAAAAAAATAAAGCAAGATTGTTGGGGGTTTAGGTTTTATTTTTCTATATTTATATTATATATATATATAATTAATATCCTTTAATTCTATATATATATATATATATATATATATATATATATTGGTAATTATCATAATAAAAATGAATAAAGGAATTAAAAAGATAGCACATAATTGTTATACGAGAGATAATCTATGTATTGGTATCACATTAGATTTTGGCAAAAATCAGCAAAATGTTTACTTTACACCTAAAAATAAAAAGATAAATTTAATAGACAAGACAATAATGGTAAAGTCATTGAATGAAACATCGCAAAAGCAATTTACAGCCCTCCGTCTACGAGAAGAGTTTCCTCCGTGTAGCATTCTCATCTTTTCTATGGGTTCTGTCATTATTGTCGGGTTGAAGAAATTGGGATTGACTCCTCTAAGTGTGCTTCAGGCCGTGTCGGCTATTGCGGATACTCAGGAACATCCCATTACCATAGCCAATGTAGAAATTGTTAATGTCGTTTCTACTTTCAATCTTTTTAAACTCAACTTTTTAAACTTGAAAGAATTCTTTCGAAAAAATAAGATCGCCTATACACATGTACCAGACTCGTTTCCTGGCCTCTTTTTTAAAGTATTGGTACCCATTCGTCGTTTGAAGAAAGGGGAGACGATCGGAGGATATTATACAAAAGCAGCCAAGGCGAGAGAAGCCGGAGACGGGGACGCGATAAAGAAATATTTTAGGGGTAAAACCGTGTTGATATTTCAGGTGGGCAAGTGTACCATTCTCGGTGCATGTGGCGGAGATGACATTCATGTTATTTTTAAAATGCTCTTTGGGTTCTTTTGGTATTTTATCGATAAATCCGTTCATCTCTCTGACGAGGAATTCGAAAATGGAAAATGTACATATCATCTGCCGCCCCTCTCGTGGTATTTAATGACAGATTTTTTCTTGAGAACGGTTCCCGGCTATCAGTATAAACCGAGTGTGGTTCTGACAAATCTCATCCCCGAAAATCTGCCCATCAACAACAAACATTGCGCTGCCAGCAGTTTACCCGACGCCGTTAATCGTTTAGTAATGACCAAGGACTGTATGTTGAGACAAACCGTCAGAGAAAATCCAAAAATTTGGTTTTTAAAGCAGTTAGAGGTACAATTATCAACAAAAGCAGCCCATTTAAACAAATATACAACAACAACGCTGTTTGAAAAGGAGCTCAGACAGCTCACCACCGTCCGAGAAAAATCCATTCATCACTTGACCATACAACAGTGTTATAAGCAGCTCTTACGGTTACATAATTTTACCCAAATTTCACGAGAACTTGAAAAGACTCAGCCCAAAAATATACCAATATCTGCTCTAGCTAAACATCTCTTTGAGGGTTTCGAAGAATATCTCCCAGTCACAGAAAAAATATTATCGAGTCCAGAATCATTAAACACCAAAGCGTTGCCACAATATCAAAACCAGCATCATCGTCGATATGTATATTCTAAAGAAAATAAAGTAGGAGAATTGCGATCAAAACACAATATGAAAATTCAGCGATTGAATCAGCTCGAAGAAATATACGAGCTGGTCACCAAAGTGGCTAACGAAGGAAGATGTAATGAAATTGCAAAATTCCTGGGAGTGGATTCGTACATCATATCAGGATTGCTTGATAAAGATTTTTCAATACCGATAAAAGAATCTAGTATTTTTGGTAAAGATTATACACACATGACACCCGCGCAAATATTCTTTAATAAAGGTTTATATAACAAATATAGTAAAGCAGAAGTCACTCCTGAAAATCGACGTGGCATATTAGATTTTATGATTAATACAAAATGTGAATATGATGCCCGTGTTCATCAAGCTATTAATGATGATTGCCATCAAAATGAGGACGAGGAGAAGAGAGAAGAATACAACGAGGATGCCAACGTCGTCGACATTGTCGATGAAGAAGAACATCAAGGTACCAGAATATACCTTGATATACAAGCTATTGAGAATTTTCTCAAAGAACAAGTACAACACGGCATGATATTTGCTCCACTTTCAAACTATAGAACTCAACACCATCAGAGTTTACAAACGCGACTCATCTTGGAAGATATAAAGCGAAAAACACAGATAAATTGTCATCAGCAGTCCTTTTCATTGGACCAAGAATTATTAAATGAAAATTATTTATATAAAAAAAGCGAAAATATTGTACATAGAGAATGTTGTGAATGTAAATTAAAAAATGTGTACCCATTAAATTTTAAATCGAATAAATTAAAACGCACCAAGGATAATAATAATATAGATAATGTGATTAAAAGAAAGCGAAAAAAATAAAGCAACTCTTTTATATTTTATAAATAAGGAAATTAAAAAGGATAATAATAATATAGATAATGTGATTAAAAGAAAGCGAAAAAAATAAAGCAACTCTTTTATATTTTATAAATAAGGAAATTAAAAAGGATAATAATAATATAGATAATGTGATTAAAAGAAAGCGAAAAAAATAAAGCAACTCTTTTATATTTTATAAATAAGGAAATTAAAAAGGATAATAATAATATAGATAATGTGATTAAAAGAAAGCGAAAAAAATAAAGCAACTCTCTTATATTTTATAAATAAGGAAATTAAACATTGTATTTTATTTTATAAATAAAGAAAGAAAACATAAACTACTTTTGTATTTTATCTCACAACTTTATTCATGTATAAGAGTCACAAATAAGATCGTATGCCACTCGTTCCACATTATACATAATAATGCATGTCTCAACCACCTTGTTTTCATATTGCAATAATATTACCAATCTTTTTAAGAGTGTTTCTATAACGGGTGAATTGAGCATTAAATACAAGTCATTAGGAGGTGTATTTAAGAGTGATTCTCTCTGAAATAAAAATAATAGTACAGCCAGGTATAAAGTATAATTACCTGGATATGAAATTTTTCCTACATTTCTTACAATTTTAGCAAACACCTCGTTATCATGAGATGATAGTGTAATCACTTTTACACTACCCTCATTCGGTATGGTTAACGATGGCGGCGACGATGATAGCACCGTTGATGTCACCATCTCTTTACATTTCTGACTACTATTATCAATAGTTAACAATGGCATAGTTAATAATGGCAGCGACGATGATAGCAACACATTTTTACATTTCTGATGACTATTAATATTAAATGGCAGCGACGATGATAGCACCATTGATGTTACCATCTCTTTACATTTCTGACTGTCATTATTTTGAGTTTGAGATATTTTTTTTTCACTAGACATTTTTTTTTCGCTAGCAACATTGCTGTTATTTTCATATGATAGTGAATGATTGCCGTTCAGATAATTAACCAGATCTACAATACCTTCTTTTTCATCAGAGGCGTTTTTCCAATGTTTCATTTTATGAGATTTTCTAAAATTTCTATATGTGCGATGGTTATTAATCAATTGTTGCCAGCCATTGGCATATTGTCGACATTTAACATTATGATCATATTCATTATTATTATTATTATTATAATTATTATTATTATTATTCCATGGGTACCATTGAGGTTTCAGTCTCCAATTGTTGGACTTTAGTATATTCCAAGAACGTATAGACCTACGGGTATTGTCAATTTCATTTTGATATCCATGACATTTTCTTCTTTGGGGAATAATATAACGATTATCCATTATATTATAGTTTGCAGTAATAAGATTTAGATAGAATGAAAAAATACAAAGTCCCGTAACATTTAGATAGATTGAGGATAAGTATGAAGCTCCGTGTATATATATATACAGAAAAGTTATTCTTACCCCCCTCTCTTTCTCTTACTTTTAGTATTATGAAAGATTTAATATATGATGGTAGATATTATTTCTATAATCTAATAATAATAATAATAATATTATATCTATATAATATATCTTTGATAATATCTAATATATTCGATATAATGTATCTCAGATAATATCTAATATTAACAATGATATACATATATATATATATATATATATATATATATATATATATATATATAGTCAGTTTGAAGTTCTTAGGGAATGTTTATATATATATATATATATATATATTATATATATATATATATATAAAGAGGATAATAAAAAAAAATCATTTTCATCAATATACCTTTATTCTCATTGTGGATATTTTAATAGAAATATATTCATTATTTAATATGATATTTTATTTATAGCTTCATATTAATAGAAATATTAACCATTATTTCATAGAAATATAATCATTAATTATTTACTATATAATAATATTTTATTTACAGCTTCATGTCAAACTTTATTTACAGCTTCATATATTATTTTTTTAATGTATTCCTTTTCCATGTTACAATATTATTCCTATTCCTGAGGAAATACTCCTTGTTATTATTTCGTGTATTCCTTCTCCATGTCGCGGTATTATTCTTATGCCTGTTGGAAAATGTCCGGACATTATTCTTTTGTGTGTTCCTTGTATAATCTTTCTGTCTGGGAAATGTTTTCCATGTCGTTGTCGTGAAATGTCTGGGAAATGTTTTCCAAGTTGTAGTATTGTATTTATTTCTGTTGGAAGATGTCTGGACATTATTCTTTTCCATGGGTGGTGTGTTAGCATTTTTTTGGCTGTTTTCCATTGTTATAGTAACATGCTTACGTCTTGGTCCAGTTTTGATAATATCCTCTTTCGATACTCCATTTACAAGATTCAGACGTTTTAAAATAAACGCCCCATATTCATTGTCTTTTACATGTTTCTTCTTATTATTCTTCTTATTTGTGTCGGTATCCAATTTGACTGTTAATCCATCTTTCTTGATATTACTCTCATTATTTACAGGTGTCATTTTTTCAATTTTCATGAAATTTAAATCACTTGTTTCATCAGATTCTACTGCTGGTAGTGGTGAAGGCGTCATCATCCTCATCCTCTTTGTACTTGGATTACCTGTTTCATCAGATTCTACTGCTGGTAGTGGTGAAGGCGTCATCATCCTCATCCTCTTTGTACTTGGATTACCTGTTTCATCAGATTCTACTGCTGGTAGTGGTGAAGGCGTCATCATCCTCATCATCCTTGTAGCTGAATTATCGTTTCCCGCTGTTATAGTAACATGCTTACGTCTTGGTCCAGTTTTGATAATATCCTCTTTCGATACTCCATTTACAAGATTCAGACGTTTTAAAATAAACGCCCCATATTCATTGTCTTTTACATGTTTCTTCTTCTTATTCTTCTTATTTGTGTCGGTATCCAATTTGACTGTTAATCCATCTTTCTTGATATTACTCTCATTACTTACAGGTGTCATTTTTTCAATTTTCCTGAAATTTAAATCACTTGTTTCATCAGATGTTACTGCTGGTAGTGGTGAAGGCGTCATCATCCTCCTTGTACTTGATTTACCAATATATTTTAATGGTGGTAATGGCGGTAATGATGATTTACCAATATATTGTAATGGTGGTAATGGCGGTAATGATGATTTACCAATATATTGTAATGGTGGTAATGGTGGTAATGATGATTTACCAATATATTTTAATGGTGGTAATGGTGGTAATGATGATTTACCAATATATTTTAATGGTGGTAATGGTGGTAATGATGATGGTGGTTTATCATCCTTTTCTTCTCCATGTATAATTAAATTATTTGATAGGTAATCTTTTATATGTGGTGTTGGTATCAGTTGTACCGTATCATTATTTATCTGAGCATATCTCTTGTCAATATACAACTCAGAGGTGTTGATATCGGCATCGATGTCCGCGACGGTGTTGGTAGTCTTGGTGACGGTGGTGTCGTCGGCGACAGCGACAGCGACAGCAGTGACAGGATCAGTAGCATAGGTATATGCATTGTTGATAGAAGTGATGGGGGTGTTGATAGAGGTGGTCGTGGTGGTCATGGTGGTTGTGGTGCTGGTATTCGTATCGGGAATAGTAACAGTATTATCAGTAGCAGCGACGGTATCATCTTTGATAACGTTACAAAGAATATTATCCGAAGCCATAGAACATATGCCATCAGTCTCATCATAATTGTGATAGAACCATTGAACAATATCATTCATATAATCACTGCTCATATTTGTTAAATTTGTCAAGTCACTCGGAGTATTGTTGGTTTCAACACCACAAGCCACATGTGGTATGTTTTCGTAATTATAGTCAGGCGGATCGCTAGTCTCCATAGGTGATCCTGCTTCTTCTTCTCCATTAATAATATAATCACTACATATCTTTCCAAAATCAATATTCTCACCAAACAGATAATTTAGATCAATATCTTCCGTCTCCATACTCATCGTTGTATCTATGTGAGTATCCATCTTATAATGTACACGAGTTACAATTCACACACACATATATATATATATATATATATATAATATATATAGAGAGTAAACCGGATATGTTGATAGAGCGCAAACCGGATATGGTCGAAAGAGCACTATATCAATTGTTCTGCTGCTGCTGCTGCAGTACACATGGTTATAAGAAGAAAAGTTGTATTATGTCCCCAGTGTTGAGACATAAAATCGAATTGTATTATTTTTATATCTTATAATGTTTTTGGTCATGAAATAAAGAAAACATTTGTTGTAGTTTTATCCTTTAATATGACATACACAAAAGCATATGTTTAATCCTTAAATAACAATCTTATATTATATATTATATTCAGTAAATGAAAATACCAAACAATTATATAACTTTATATTAAAACATAATAATTTAGTTTCTTATTACTTATATATATATATTAGTTTCTTATTACTTATATATATATATATTAGTTTCTTATTACTTATATATATATATTAGTTTCTTATTACTTATATATATATATATATATATATATATATATCTGTATAAACTTGACAATTCTTTATTTTAATCTTATTGATAGATAGGCCATATATTTATCCGACTGGTTTTCGCCATGTTTTTCTTCCTCCGTCAGGTGTTTTATAATCTCATCATTAAGGGATTGTATTCGTTTCAAAATTTTAACACTCTTTAAAATACCTACATTGTTGTCACATATTAGTTCTCTGATATTGATTGGATCCATATCCAACACATTTGAAGGAATAGAACAATACCATAAAAACGCGATAGACGACAGAGTTTTACCTTGAAGGATATTTGTGATAAAAGGCTTGCTAAATAGATTACCTTTGATATCTTTGGTGATACCTTTACATCTTTTAAAATATATAGGAAACTGAAAACTTTTATATGGATCAGCTTTACCACAAAACAACATGTGTTGTGATGATGTTATTTTATAATTAGACGAGAATATATTTTCACTACACTCGACTAGAGGAACAGATGGGATTTTATTGATACCGCATGCGGCTGCAAGTTTTGTATTAAAACACAATAACGAAAATATATTAGCATCATAACTTATAGAAGTATTGTTTTTATCATTAGTATAAAACATTGAGTCGGCAAAATGTTTCACATCAACTGACACGGAAATAGCTCCATGAATCCCTGTTCCTGCAATTTCCTTCTGCTTGTCGAGTTTTACATTTCTTCGTAGATTGTGCAGAACGCTAGACGCTACATGATTTTGTTCAATCAATGTACAATCATCATTGCCACAGAAATTGTACAATTTTCCAACGCCAAGCTGGGTGATATTTTGACAGTGTTTATCTTTTTCCGTTACCGGTTCTATGTTTTCTCGACAGCCGCAATCCTGCGAATTTCTATAATTCAAGGTTTCCCAATTCAAACAGATATGACTGGGACAACCAAAACTGGAATGGGTCAGAGGCGAGGAACTCGGAAAAAAAGCAAAATCAATATTAAAAATATTAATAATTTCATAAACTAAAAAAATAAAATTAGCAAAGACCTGAAATACGGCCACGATACGGCTATGAGGAAAAATATCATAAAATATTTTCCCCATCGACTTTCTAGGTATAACAGGTGACACGTACACGGGAGGACGTTTGTGCAAGTGGGTCGGTCCACCACCGCGACGGATAAACTCGGAAAAGTCTCTCGATCCCTTACCAACTTTACACTCGTATACTCTTTTGAAATTAACTACTGATAAAAAGCAAGCATAAAAGAGATCAATCAGTTTTTCCTCTGATGTCTGAAGTAAGTCTTGTAAACAAGTTGAAGGGTTCCTCAAAAATGTTTCTGCTAAATTTTGTAAGGTTACACTAACATTGCCTTCCCGTTCGAGTTGAGTTTCCATTCCTTCGAACCATTTCTGATTAAAGAAAAGATGATTGTCGCTTTTATTGAGTAAAAAATGTTGAACAGCATCCAATATGGTATTATCCTCGTATAATGTTTTGCCGTCTTTTAAAGATTTAAATTTTTTCCCCAACACTCCCATGGGATAGAGTCTGGAACCGTCAGAGTAAAGCATTCGCTTGAGGCAGGTTATATTTTCTAACTCAGACTTGCTTTTTGTTATAATCTTAATATCCCTGACATTGTCATTTCTCGTCAACGCCACATACATTTCTTGAGCGGTGAATCTGGATGGATTGATGAGCGTCACACATGATCTTAGAGTGGTCCCTTGACACGAAAATACCGTCATGGATAATAAACTAGCTATAGGTAAAAAATACACACTGGCCTTTCCCTCGATATATGTGAAAGGTGAAACATGCGCAATCGTTCCATTTAATCTATCTATAGCGATAGAAACAATAATCTCGGGAGACGAACGGTCGCACGGTTTACTAAGGTTGACCACAGTCCCCGTGTCCTGCGTAAAAAACACAACGTCGGTTCCAAAGTTATAGGTTGTAAGCGAATTCGTATGAGTAAAATAAACCTTTTGACCTCTGAATAAAAATACTTCATCGACTTTGGTGACATTGGTCTTAAAGTTGTTGAGTATATTTTTATACAACCTGTTGTCGTTACTGTATTTCAGACGGTTATCCAGTGTACTATTGATATAAAATGTACTAGATATGGTCTTGTGAGAGACAAAGGATGATTTTATTTTCATCAAGGCCATGTTTGACATACTGTAAATATTGCTGGGTATTTTTTGATTATCAATTATGAACATTGTACGAAAAAAAAATGAATCGACATTTTTAATCTTATTATTAATCTTAACCGCATTTGTATTGATATTGTGTTTAAGATCGGTCCCGGTAATCGATGGGCATGGTAATCGATCATCATTACAAAGGGCCGATTTTTCAGATATAACTTTTGATACTATATAGGCGACTGCGTTTTTATCGCTATTCGTTTTCGTTAATACGATGGTACTGTGTTCACGTTTGTCCGTATGGGTTTCGGGAGGACTGCCATTATTATGACACATTTTCTTTTTCTTTGGTACGGGCTCTGATCCTTCTCCTATTTCAGTTTTAGTCATTTGTTTTCTTATCTTTTCAAATTGATCACGAAGCGATAGTGTGCTACCTGGGTTATCGGCCTGTCGACTCGTCTCTGAACACTTGTCTATTTTGTGTCGAATTTTTCTCTCATATATAAAAGTTGAAATCATTTCAGTTGATAATAGTTTTATATGATCACTGTAGTTTGATCCTTTAAAATTTTTATATAATAATTCAATGTCAATGTTTGAATAAAGTTCATCTTTTTTCTCTTCAATAATATTTTTATCCATGAATAAAAAGTCATTGATAATTGAGGGAAACAAAGATTCAAAATAACACTCTAAAAAGTTGGTGATTGGACTCTCTTTTAGATTCATATTCGCCGTGGCAATACTTGAAAGTGTCCGAGGATCAACCGTTGCATAGGATGTGGTCAAATCTTTAATAGCTATGGCATAACTCAATCCAAAGACATGACGATTTAGACATATTCTTTTTAAAGAGTTTAGCGTAAATGATTTTGCTTTCATAGAGATGTATGTAGTATATGCTGATAAATATTGAGAACTGTTTTTGTAGGCAGACTTGTCGAATGGTAGAGTAAAGGCCTTTAACCAATAAGGAGTTTCCAGCAAATTTTCTGATAGAAAAAAGTGAGGAGACGACCACAGAAGAAAGTCGTCATCATCATCATCATCATCATCAATATTATTATTATTATTATTATTATTATTATTATTATTATTATTATTATTATTATTATTATTATTATTATTATTATTATTATTATTATTATCATTATTATCATTATCATTATTATCATTATCATTATTATTATTATTATTATTATTATTATTATTATTATTATTATTATTATTATTATTATTATTATTATTATTATCACCGGCTCTACGAAGAAATTCTCGTTTAATTAAATCCTTTAAAAAGAACCAAAATCTAGCCTTGGCTACGAGTTTACTTCGAGAACCAATATGGGTCTGATCCCACTCTTTAATAATCTTTTGCCACTCGATGGTTTTACTTAAACGATAAGGAATACTAGAGATGTGATTTATCCCGTCAGGGATTTCACATGCATTGATGACCGATCCATAATAAAAGCATCCATCTTCAGAGTCGATATCGTCATTGTCATCATCACTGTCAATATCAACGTCATCATTATAGATTATATTTTCTCTTTTTTTTACAATGTTGCTATTCTTACTATCATTATTATTAGTATTATTCTTTATAGTACTATTTTTCTGAATTATTGAATTCCAAGTCTTGTCGACATATGCTTGAAATTCATTTTCATCTTTAACACTTTCCAATGCATATATATGGTCACCATAATTCTTAAATATCGGTACATAAAAAGATATCAAATTTGTGCCTTCTTTAAATAAAACAGAATTAATGATAGCTTTGATTTCTCTCAAAGTATAAAAATTATATTTTTGATCTAGACAGCTTGGATCACTTCCCTCGGCGATTAATATGTTTAACATTTCTCTTTCGGGAATAGAGAGTTGTCCTTCACCTTCTACTTCTTCTGCCATGGTTGGTAAAACAAAAAATTTTTCTCTATCAAAAGTTACAACATCGCTCATGGCATAATTTATAAAGTGAATAACCATAGTTGTAATGTCTCTCAATTTCTCTCTATTCAAAGTACCATGGATATCCCGTATATCGTTTAGGCGGAGAATCAGACAATCTAATATCATTTTCTCAAAAGAAATATCTTCGGATAAGACTGCAAAGAAATCCATAATATTTTTATTATTCATGTTGGATTCGCTTTCCTTTTTTAAAGCATTATTTAACATGTTTTTTGTATTTCTTTTACAGTTATGAGGCTTAATATCCTCTTCACATGCTCGTCTTATATCATTGTAAATAGAATCATTTAATAAGAATTCTATATCAAAATTATTATTATTATTATTATTATTTTTAATATTATTAATATTATTAATATTATTATTATTATTATTATTATTATTATTATTATTATTATTATTAATAGTAGTAGCAATAGCTTTACTTTCAATTTTTCTTTGATCAGTGGCGGTTATAGGGTCATTTGATTTTATTAGATTCGCCTTAGCGATTTTAGTTTGTAAATTATCAATCAATCCGTTTAATACCTTTAATGTTTTGTCCGATATCAAACGAGAACCATGAGATATCCAACGTGTATTTTCACCAAATACCACCTCCATTAGTTTTAAAATATAATTCTTTGCTATGTGACTTTCCGATTGATATTCATCATTCGTTTTCGTTCGGAGCAACATTTTGTTGGTTGTATCAGATAAAATGGCCGAGTTCTGTCGATTATCCCCTAAAAATATAATTATCATACCTCCAAAGGGTATATCGGGTCTATGTCTCACAATGCGAAATAGTGCATCGATGTATATAATTTCTGAACTTTTCATAGTCATATATTCATCAATAATCAATAATTCGGTATTGGCATACATTTCCAGTTTTGTATATATCATTTGAGGAGCCCATTCGAATACTCGACTTGTATTCATTCCCTCTTTGATTACTGGAAAGACAAACATTTTATGAAATGTGTTTAATTGATGACTAGCGATAATATCATCATCTTCATCTCTATTCTCGTTCATTGTATTAAACACAGTATTAACTGCAATATTATTTTTACAACATATTAATATTTGTGACACGTTCAGCAGACCTATCGATATCAACTTGTGTATAATTGTTTTCACCACAAATGTTTTACCCGAACCCGGTAAACCTCCCAATTGGAAAACGCTAGCTTGACCCGTTAATTTACTAACAATTATATCATTTATGAGGGTATTTGTTATAATATTCTGTTGCAGTGATATGTTTTTGTTTTTGTTTTTTTGGGGGTATAAAATTCTCTGAGATGTTTTAAATACATTTTCCATCTTTTTATATTATATATATATGCATGCATCTGCATGAAAGAAAATATGTCAATGTTGTAAGTATAAATATAAAACAACATTCATAATTATAATATATAATATGAATACCCTCTCACGTGTAAAGATGAATATATATCTATATCTTAATATTATATATCGACTATTTGGGGGATAAATACTAATTTTTATTATAAATAAATTGTATATTATTATGAATATATATATATATATTATATATAAAAATACATATATATATTATATATAAAAATACATATATATATATATATAAAAATACATCTATAAATCCATCATACTATGGATAACGATGTTATAGTAGACCATATTGGAAATTACAACTGTATAAATGGCCAGTATCAATATTTTGACAATGCATCTAAAAAGAACGGCCAATGTATAAAGTTGATTCACCATGAAGATGATGATAATATTAATAATAATAATAATAATAATAATAATAATAATAATGACGAAGACGAGAAAGATGGTTGTCCATTGGATAACATAAAAGACTATGGATATGTAATTGATTTTGAAGATACTCTTATAGACTATACCACAAATGATGTATTTCGAGGAGCCAACAAAAGGATGGTTATAAGCCATATTGTGTCAATAAATGAATCATCAACAAAAAGTATAGAGGATATTGAATCGGTTCTTTTTTATCCTTCAAATATTATAGAACGAGAATATCGCGCCATCATCGACAAACTTAAAAGAACAAATATATATCAAGGAAATATGCGATACATGTTCCAATTATGGAATGAGCCAAAGTGTGGCATGGGTCTGACCGTCAAAACGAGTACCGGTAAATCTATTTTGGTAAATAATAGAGTGGGAAATAGAGCCTTTAATGTATTTAACAGTCATTTTTTAGGTATGGAGATGCATCGCGATTTTGATCTTTTAATGAGTATGGCTTGCTTTTTAAAATACAATTGTATATGGGGAGGAGAAGGCCACGCAATATCACTAAAGAACTGCGACTATGCTGGCGTGTTTATCGGGAAAAATTCATTTGTAGACGAGCAAGTAGAAAAACCTGAACGATGCACCTCTAATAAACCGTATACATTTTTTTATGAGCGCGCCATTCTCATGGCTAATTACTTGTCTTCTAAAACGAGAATTGCCGACGCGGTGGCCATTGCACGTTCAATAGACGACTCTCAACTCGGATCAAAGGAGGCTGCTCCGGCGACAAAAAGACGAAAACTATCGTCGTCGTCGACGACAATGTCGCAGGAATCCTCTGTTTCTTTTTTTACCGATAAAGAAATTCGAAACGCTAAACAACAATCAAACGGATTCTCGGCGAGATGTAATCACGATGTCAAAATACCGCTCGATGGAATTTTACCCCTCGAGGAATCTAACGAAGTAATATGTTTGCGATGTTTTCTCACTCTATTTTTTTTTGAGTGGGATCTTTCTGTAACAATGATTGACTATAACAAAATGATCAACACCATCAGAAACTGGATGACGACAGCTTCATTATCGACGAGTATTGATACTGTCGAGGGTTTACAAAAACTTGTTAATTGTATTAAAATGCAACTGGGGGCAGTAAATAAGAGAGGTTTAAATTGGCCGTTACAGGCTATGAATTCATGTCTTTTTGAATATTATACTTATGCATTTTCAAATTTGTTAGAAGCTGACAGGTGGCGCATTTCTTCTTCTTCTTCTTCTTCTTCTTCGTCTTCTTCGTCGTCGTCGTCTGATAAATATCAGAATGGGGACATGGAACCGGGTCTATTATATTATAAATTAAACACGTTTGGAAAAACATTACTTTTGATTATGGCTAATTGTATAGTTCTCGAGTATAATAAGGACTTTACAACAACGATGAATCAAACACTTGATAAAATGAGAAAAAATGTGATACCCCAAACTATGGATAGTTTATTAACTTATTTACCCTTTAGCAAAACTAGTGGACAGTGGTTTAATGTGCAACATAAGGGTCCCTCGATCTGGAGATTTCAAATTTATTCTATGAAAATTGTCGGTAAAGATTGCCCTAGTCTATCTCTAGAATCTAGAAGAATGATTCCCACATCACCCGAAGATAACGAGTGTTGTAAAAGAATATTTTTCAAAATTCACTGTCGCGGGAGTAATCTTGCCAAGGGCGGTGAACTTGTCTCGGATGTATGTAACAGTGTATTAGAATTACAAAAAATGTTAAACAATAAAAAATATCGTTTATCCTTTTTTGATGACGAGCAGGGCGGCTCCGGGGCACAAAATAATACCGAATGGACGATGAATACCAGTCATGTCAATTTAAACAACAACCACCACTACCACCACCATCACCATGATCAAAGAAAAGGGATGAAAGTTGAATCGGCTGTTATCATTGGAGAGCCTATCGTTTCTTTAGAAATAACAAACTATCGACCCTTAAAATGTCCTCAGTATAAAAACGGATCACTCATTGCTAATCGACTAGCGATGCTGTTAAATATCCGAAGTGGCTCTAGAATAAAACTTGTTAAATCATCTTCATCATCGATTGTCCTCTTGGAAAATTTGTCGAGCGATAGCGCTTCTAATAACGCCTGTGATCGAATCTCAAAGGGATCAAAAATATTGTACTATGATATAGAATCTACCAATTTAAAACCATTGGCTGATAATGCAATAATTACATCGATAGGATGTACGCTATCCCGAGGCGATGGCACTAAGGAAAGAAGTATATTTGCATATGGTAAAAAACAAAAGGAACTGAAAGAAAAAATTATCGAGTTGTATGAAAAAGACGACAATAGCAGCAGTGATAAGAAGAATATCGACTGTAACGATGTCGAGAAACTTTTACCAATACCGAATATTATTGTGGCCGAAACCGAGTTGGAGTTGCTCGTAAATTTTACCGAATATATAAACGAATGTAAACCGCTGACGGCTATTGCAGGATGGAATAGTAGTAGTTTTGACGATCCATACTTGTTCATTTCCATGTACAAGTATATCAGTCATCGTAAAACACCCGGGGCTGAAAAGTTATTGAAAGGGTTGTTTGATTTTTCTATAATAGTGGATGAAAATCCGGAACAATCAATAAAATCGGACAGTATTTCACCCATGATATCGAACCATATTGAAACTTCCTTTAATTATCTTAGAAAAATACCAATTTTGGAAAAATTGATTTCTTGTATCACCATTTGTCCTAGCTTGGATATGATGAAAATTATCGGTAAGAAATTATCAGAGACATTACCTTCTATGTCCCTCAATACTGTACTAGAATATGTATGTAAAATAAGTAATACCAATGCTGTACAAAAAGATCCAATAGATGTGAAATATCATTTGCTCGAATACCGAAAGAGAACGATCGAAGAGAATGCTCTGGTACAAAAGTATTGTTGTAAAGATGCTTACCTGGTTAGCAAACCAGCAGAAAGAATGGGTGTTCTTACTGAAATTATTCAGCTGGGAAAAGAGTCTAATATGAGCGTGTCGGTAGTTTCTGCCATGTATGTGACCCAATTGCAAATTATCGACGGAGCCGTTCTACGGGCCATGGGGCCAGAGAGAGCCTTTATGCGCAGCTGTGCCATCAGACCCCATTCTCAATACACGAAAACACTCGGAGGTTATGTCACTACTCCCTTGGCCAAGTTTCAAACGTTACATTGCATGGACATGGGTAGCCTGTATCCGAGCGCAATGCGCCAAAACAATCTCGATACGGCCACGGTATGTAGTCATCGACAAATCGTGGATTGTAGGAACAGAAGAATGATGTGTACTCGATTTTTGTCGGGAACGCCGGAAGCGTTAGCGGCCATGGATGAGGCTAACGCCTTTATTATGGCTCGATACAGACCGTGCGATCTCGTTGTCGATTCGTGGAAGAATAACAGAAAATCACCACAATGGTGGATCACTCGCCATCAATGGGAAAACTGTCAAAAAATCAATACTACTACTACTACTACTACTAATGATAATGATGATGATATCGGTAAACCTATCATCTGGGATGAGTTGGATTCTCATAATTCTATTAATCAAGTTACAGACTTTGGTTACTTTCCAGAAATTGGATGTAGTGCCGACTTACAATTGGCGGCTCTCGTAAATGATGACTCGCATATCGAGCTGTGCGGTCTCGAATATATGTTACCCTTTTTAGTACCCATGATGATTGACAATCCCGCTATCATATCAGAAGTCACAGCTGGCCTAGCAAAGTCCTTAGAAGACGTTGTTAGAATGTTGGAAAAAGATTTTACTGTCGAAGAAGAACGGTTCTTGATTGAGACACGCTTTTCGTATGCAGGAAATGTGTGTAAAAGTAACCCCATCTTAGTTCAGAGTATCGAATCTAAATTTGAGGAAGCTCTATCTCTATTAGATCAGGGACTGGAACAAAACACCATACCGTATGATAAAAGTCTCGCCCTAAAACGGGAACAGGCTTGTCGCCTCATGTCGCTCTGCGTTAGAATAGCGAGACGGGTTTACGTTTATGATTCTGCCAAAGACGAGGCCGTCGTCAAGTGGTCTAATCGACTCTTGAATATCGGTAATCGGTGTAGGGTATGGAATATACGAAGTTGGATTCAACAGGGCACTATCCCCCTTCTTCAGAAAAGATACAGGGAAGAAAGAGTCGAGTTAAAACGTCAAGTTAAATTGAAAGCCAAAAGCGATCCACTAACGGCTGCCCAATTCAAGGTGGAAGAAGGGGTGAAAAAGATATTTATGAATAGTATTTATGGGGTTTTGGTATTACGGGTCGGAGAGAATCATAACGATTCTGTTTCCAGATGGAAGACGGATAATTCAATGAGTCGTCTTCTCGTGGGACATGCCGCCAACGGCGTCGGCGGAGGAACGAGACACGCTCCCATGGGAAATCAAATAACTCAAATCTCTAGACGAATTTTTCTCAATATCAGTCCTTCGATTCGCCACTTTTTACCAAACTGTATACAGGGTTACGGTGACACGGATAGCGTATTTTTGGCACACAATTTTCCCGCAGAAATGCAAATTAAAGTTAAAGAACCAATATGGCATTCGGTCATTGAAATGGATCTCGTGTTGAGAGAGAGAATTGCTCGTCTACTCCAAATTATTGTCAATAGCACGACCAAGGGTATTCGATTTAATCCCGACCTGGCCGCAGGAGACGAAGCCATGGTTATCGAACACGAATGTCTCTCTATCATCACTCACACTGCTGGTAAAAAAACGTATCACATGATACATTTTAGAGAGGACGAACCTCTGTACATAAACTTGGTCAAGACACTCGTTGATCTCAACGAGACGGAGAGCGACCAACAAGCAAATTGGCTATTAGAAGATTTTCGTCAGCATAATCCCATTTCTCGCTTTGTTTCTCTTGTTAAAAACGACGAAAATATACATTATGTTTATCCGCATAATGCGACCGAGCTCTCTCGACTGTTTACTACCGACGAGAAAGCAGCCACATTAAATCAACAGGGCGGTGGCCATGTATTTTCCGGAGCACCTCTTTTACCGATCGAATACGGGGACAAAGATGATGAAATGATAAAGAAAAAGTTGATAAAAGTTTTATCAGCGAGTAAATATATTGCAACGTTTAAACTCGAAGCCGTGATTAATGCTCTGGGCAATGGCTTTCTAGAGATTTCAGATCCGTTATTACTGATCGACATAAGAACAGGCGCCAAGTTGTCTGACTCTGAAAAGATTGCCGACACGTTAATGGCTCTAAAGATACTCAAGGTTTACAAGAAGGGAAAGTTTAAGAAAAAGGGCATTTCGTACGCCAGTAAGCTAAGAGAGATTCAAACCGCGTGTTTGGCCTGGACCCAGCAACTGCTCTTCACGTACGATACGATCGTCAGCGAGCACGCCAAAAGGTGTTTATCGTACACTGAAAATCCGGAGGACTATCTTACGGTCAGCAGAGTTAACAAGGAGCAGATACCGAGAAAGAATGGCGATATAGTCAACCTACCTAATCCAACAGCTCGATTGATTAATAATCACCTCAACCCCTCGAAAGTTATTGAACTGGGAGAAAAATTTTTGACCATCTTGGCGACGAGTGGCCGAACTCTAGTCGATCAAAAACGTGGCGATGTAGCCGTAAAGACTCTCCTACATTTACCTAAAAAAAGATGGGATCCAATAACCGAGCGAGGAGTGTTAGCTGTGTCTTCAGTCAAAAATTTGGGCGTCGTGTGCTATACCACGCATTCAATCACCGAACTCATAAAAAGAGACTGTGAATCTAATTTTAAAATTATAAGTTGGTGCCTCGATAGTTTAAACAACGTGGCCAAGGGAGGAGGTTTTAGTCTAGCTTATAATGCATTAAGTTATAATACGGGAATTCTTGTTTCGGAGATTCTAACAAGATTTTTACTAGCAACCACCATTGGAAAATCTAAATGTATCCTTTCCTCTACCATTTTGAATAATTCCATTGTTAATGATAATATGGATGATGATGATGATGATGATGACGATGACGACGACGAAGGAAAAAAGAGGAAAAAGAAAAAGGATGAGGATGATGGTAGTGGTATAGTAAGCAATACCAATACCCATGCCCATGCCAATGATTATTATACTAACAACAATTATAAAATTATTCGCATCAATATTGGTAAAGATAAACCTTCGGCACTAATGAATCCCTTATTGGTTAAGTTTAATATGATCTTTACTGCTCTGAATAATAATCAGGGCAAGATTGGCGTACCTAGAATATTAAGAGAAAATTTCAATTTTCAATCTCTGGAAGAAGTCGTTAGTGTTCTGGAAAATATTTTTAAATACCATTCATCTGTTTTTTTAGATTTGAAAAGCTTTATAAGAATTTGGTCCAGGGCTAGGGAATACAAGATACCCAGACATAAAAATGATACAACTCCACTCTCCGACATAATGTCGAATAATGTCGCTGGACCACATATATCCGATATTTTAAAAAGTTGTATGGTCCATGTACAAAAACATTCTGTTATATGCAAGATTAAGCTTATCGACACAAACTATAATGATAGTGTTTTTTTACGTAATCTAATATTCATATTGGGAAAAGATAATTGTTTAGAGACGTGTACAAGTGCTGGGGCGGGTGCTCTTCTTTTTAATTTACTCTATTGTGTCTTTTTGCGCAGAGAACGTGAAAGATACGATGAAAGCGAATTTTTCAAAGAAAGAGATTCGTTTGAAGATGTTTGCAATGACAAGGAGAGACCCTGGGCCGATAAATTTTATCAAATTATCAAGAGGGAGAATATAATAAGATGTTGTTTTGCTGATCATTATAATCCTGCGACAGACTCGCTGGTGTTTTTGGCGGAACCGAAACAGTGGCTCAGCGGTATAGCGAGACACACTATGCCGAATGAAATGAAAGGAATAAGTTTTGACGCTATCACGGCCGGTATAGCGGAGGGATCGTCTCTGATTCGAAATGATCTTGTTGGCCCGATCCTTGATGCTAGCAACATTCCCCCTTTTTCGAAAAAAAGAGATACTAGTACTATGGTTGTTAATACTAATGAGGATAATGTTTTTAATATTTTAAATGAGGATTTATATTTTAACAAAAATGATAATGATGATGGTTGCTATAACGAAGATGATGACGATAATACATGTTTAATATTTCGACCTGGATTTTTTTATATTAAAGTTGTAGAGAAAATGTTTGCCGCTCTTGGAGCATCAGTGATTCACATGTCGAATATAATAGAATAGGAAGTGGAATATTATACATTTTATAATAATGTTTTTATTAACATCTTTTTCCTTTTCTCTCCTTGGTATTATCTTATATCTATGAATAAAACTTATATTAAAGAAAAGTTTTTGGTTATTTTAGAAAAAAAAAGTCAATTTGTTATATATATATATATAAATATATATATATATATATATATATATATATATATATATATATATATATATATTATAAACTTAAAAATGTATCATTAAAGTTTATGTTTATTATAAAAGATGATTTTATTATAAAAGATGATTTTATTATAAAAGATGTTATATAGAATTATGATATATCTCTATATAGTAATGTTTAAACCTTTATTGAAAACAGACATTTTACTAACTTAATTTATAGGTGTTATCAAATAAAATTGTAGTATTAATGTTTATATTTATTATAAAAGATGAAATAAATAATTTGTAGAATTATAATATATTTCTATATACATATTTATGTTTATTTTTTTGCTGGAAAAAAATAAAGAATGGATATATCATTAACTAACTTGTAACTTGCATTTATTATAAAAGATGAAATGAATAAATTGTAGAATTATCAAGATTGTGTTTGAGAATATTTCTATAAATATCCATATACATATAAAACAAATATAATATATTACTTTCTTCTTTTATAGTTGTATTATAAGTTTTATATAAAGCTAAACTTTATTTCTTAAGGTAACTTTTTTTATAGATGTTATCAAATAATATTGTAGCATTAATGTTTATATTTATTATAAAAGATGAAATAAATAATTTGTAGAATTATAATATCTCTCTCTCTCTCTCTCTCTCTCTATATATATATATATATATATATATATATATAATGGATATATCATTAACTAACTTGTTACTTCGTAAGGTAAAACTATTAAATAATTTCCCATTTTCTTTAAAAATGAATATATATATATATATATATATATATATATATATATATATATAATTTAATATTGATAATATAAAATCATATTTTACTAGCTAAAGAAAAAATATATGATATATAAATATATATATTCATCAACAATACACAGCGGATATATTGTCTTCACATGAGCTAACAAGATATAAATTTAGAACTTATTTCCCGAGCAGCAGCGTTTTCTTTACAAGTCTCTCTCTATATTGAACCAAGTCGAGCTGAACAATAACTCTTCCATAAATAACGCGGTATAATTATTCATCATTTGCTTCCATTAATTAATTTTATAATTATCCATCATTTTTTATTAATTTAGGGGTGGTGTATGTCTTTATTATATATTATTTATATATATATCTATATATATATATATATATATATATAATTAATCTTTATTAATTTTTTTACAGAAAAGAAGAAAAGCAGCAAAAAAGATAAACAAGATAGAGCCGAGTGAAGATCTGTAGCAATAATTGTTATTGATTACGGAACATACAGATAATTGTTTTTTTTTATCTGTTCATCTACGCTTTTGACAGTCCTTCATCATGGAAGACAAGCGTTATGTTTTCGCCCCGTTGGCTATTCGTGAAGATCAAGTGATAAAAGAGCTGAAACAATTGGACCTGGCGGGTACATCGTGTCATGTTTTTCCCCAAGAAGACTGTTTGGTAGTATACTCTAAATTGAAAACGCCTAATATTCGAAAGGAGAAGCTCAGACTCAAGGAATATTTATCACTGCTTGACTCGTCAGACCACACTGTTTACGAGAAGATGATTATAGATCATATTTCGAAAATGGAGGAATTGAAACAATTCTCTGATTTTACCCTCCAGAAAGTAGACCAGCATATCATCGAAACATCCCTCCCCGTAGTAGAAACATCCATCCCCTGTGTAGGTTCGATTCTTAACAAAAATATACCGATGATGTTTACCTTGTCGAAGCAAATGGATGATAATTACTATGACCTGGTATTGACGCCAAATTTACAGTCAGCCGATTCATCGCTATACTTTATGAAAAAGGAAATGGATAAAATTCCCTATTCTCATTCGGGTGACATTATTCACCATCCTATTTACCATCCTGCTCACCATCCGGATTATACTCACCAATCTTTTAAGACTCTATTACATATGATGATACCAAAGGCAGTATCTAATGTTAGTTCCTATAATGGTGCAGTATCAGCACATGCTTACAATAAGAAAACATTTCAAGACATTGCTGAATGTCAGCCTTCCATCTGTATACCCGACTATGACCGTCAAATCATCCACTTTATACCCTGTCTTTTGACACCCAATGAGGTTGGCAATAGTACTATCAATCACATTGTCAAATATGATATTGACCCAAGACAAAACAAAATAACATGGACTTTTCCAATTCGACCCGTCTATGAAGAAAAACTAATGAATGTCGGAACCCAGGGATACCACGAAGGTCTAAATAGACTTCAAAATTTATGTTTAGTAACACAAGAACAGAATAGTGTCAAAGCGGTCGCGGATCGACCAAACATTGATAATGTAAATGTGCAAGTGGACACATCCCTCTTCACGAAGAAAAAGAGAATTAAACTAGAGGAACAATTATCCGCATCGAATCAGGGTGAGGTGTCCGATGCGGACACATTGCCTTTATTGATTGTTCAAGAAGGGGTGATGATTCCTACCGATCTCCAACAAAAGATAAAGCCCGAGTTTGTGTTTGGCCGTGAGATCCGCGATTATGATCAGACCGAGCCGACATCAATGTCAAACGTGCTACTACCGCTGGCAGCAGGCGCTACGCTGTACGACTCTGATGTCCTGATGCATGGACGGCCACCGTCGAACAGTGACACGGTGCAACGTTTCTCGAAAAGAATAAGACATGCCTCGAGAATTATAGTGGTAGTCGACGACAATTATAAGATAGACTCATCACTCAAACATACCCAAAAGTTAAATGCCATTTATATTGTTGTTTCTAACCACCTCCAAGATAACTTGGATACAATGAATGTGAGTATGGCACTCGTGCATCAGGGACCGCTGTCAACGGTGATTTGTTACATGAATGGTTCCTACTATTACTATCGGGGTATATGGAAAGAGCCATCCTATGGCGGCCAGGTATCACTGTCGACGGTATTGGAGGAAGGTATAGTCGTCCGACCCGGTCAAGTATGTGTCAACGATACTCAAGTATACGACTCGAAGGGCGTGTGTCTCGTTAAGATAGAGCAAGGACGGGAAGTCGAGTCGGTTTTGAAATATGATTTTGGTCAACTCACGCAGACTGATTTCAAGTTATGGCTGGGTCAGTTGGAGGTACTGCTATCGGCTGCCGACTTGAGGAAGCTTGTTAACAAATCAATAGAAATGATATCGTCAAACCGGAAAAAATTATCCATTGACAATATCCTGGCATCCTCAGAAATACCTCCAATGTTACTAGAGAACATACGTCAGATCACTAATACTGGGTCTTTTAATAAAAGTTGGTTATTAGCAATGTTCATGAGCACGCTCGATAAAGGCAAAACATTTACGGGCAAGATTGTTGAGGTGTTCAACCGAACATGGAAAATCTACAAGTCCACGCAAGCGTGCGACCAATGGCTCTTGGATGCACTCAATAATACCACCTCGGCTCGCTCTTCGTACGGCATCAAGAACCTGGACACGTTGAAGATGAATGTACGTCGCGATACTGTAGCGGCCAACGTGAAAAGGGCCCGCAGCACAGACTTGGACAATTTTATATCTAACCACTGCCATAAAGTGGGTGCGGTCATCTATGAGCAAAAAAAGGATTATCTATTGAACGCCTATTATGATAAAAAAAACTTCCTCTCAATTAACGAGAGACTAAACTACATATCGGGCGAACTTGCCAGTAGTCTGTTGGACGAGAACATTGCTGTGTCCCCTCTTTCATTTACCACATGCATCTCCAATGCCAGATGTACAGGCTGTACAGACTGTATAAACTATTTACTCTTGCCAATTTGCGATCCGTTACTCGATATCATGGATTCGGAAAAGATCATGATGGCCTATAACTGGCGTAATGTAGATGAAAATGACACTGTGGCTATCACTCGGATCATTGTTAGGAATGCAATTCACAAACTTATGGATGATAATGATCAGAATAAATTCGATGCCGGTCATTCCTTTACGGGCATGTTTACATTGTTCGTGGTGGCCTCGGCCATGAACCGTACACGTCAACTATTCACGAAGCAGCCCAATGATTCGACATCGACATTGGTACAAACGATGCGCTACCTCTTTGGACTCTGCCTGTCGATCATGTCTAGCGGTACATTTGAACCGCTGATGGTAGCCTACCGAGTTTTTACGGAAACCTCTTCATCAATGATCCGACTGAATCCCGATAATCGTTACATTATAGAGTCTATGATGAACGCCTGGCCCTACTTGTGCTTTGACACGAAAAAAGAAGTGATCGAAAAGAGACTAGTGTCTTGGCTAGAGAAAGAGATAGAACGCAACATTATCCACATGTTTGAAAAAAATGTGAAACCAAAGTATACTAAGGATATAATTGAGAGAAACCAGGAAAAGAGATTAGCTTACCTCCGGGAGAAATCAGCGTGGAATTACAAGTATGTGCGACCCATGTGTCTTCTCCTTATTAAACGAGATTATCCCTTCCTCGTCGAATGGGATACTATCGCCGGTAACCACAATGAAAATATCTCTACTGACCTCAGTAAGCTAAAACTACAACCAACCCCCCTCACAACTACCACCACCACCACCACTACCACCACCACCACCACCACCACCACCACCACCAACCCGAATCTCATCTCGGATATGAACATTCTGCTCATGTCGAAATCCCTCGAATGGGTGGAAACTGACACCGTGATCGAGTCCCAAGAATTTGACCAGCTCTCAACAATGTATCATCAAGCCAAAGAGGAATATCCTCAATTCACTGAAAAGTCAAGATTTATGATCATTGTAAATAATTTCTTAACCGGTAAGATAAAAAATGTAAACTATATTCGTCAGGTGGCCCACTGCAAGTATATCAAATGCTCGGACATATTCTACCAAGAGAAGAAGGCGATACTGGACGCGGAGATAGCGTTACTGGACGCGACCATTCAGCCTTTGGATAAAAATTCACTGTTGTTGGATGCGATCAAGAATTTGTTTAATGCCATTATGCGCATGAAGAGTAAATATAGTAACTATACTAAGATTACCAAAAAGGACAAACGTCTCCTGACATTTATAATGGACCAGTTGAACTTTGATTCCAATGTGAAATCAAATTACAACAATGTTGTTAAATTTATTTTAAATAAATTTAACGGTGATCAATGTGATGACAGCATCATTTCAAAATTTACTGAGAATGACCACAAGTACTTGTCTTCTGTACTTGCAAAGATGGTATATTGTACCTCGATAAAAGATAACATTAACCAACACCAGTATTTTTCTCTCCATAGTAACCGTGAATCACGCCTATCTAAATGGATGGAGAATAATCATAATCAAATGTTATGTAAAGCCAGCAAGGAACTCATAAATTGTATTCAAGATGATGGAGAAATCAGTACCCTAATGGAATGGGCAATGGAATATAATCACCACAAGTATGATGATCCTAACCAAATGCTCAAGTTTATCAAACTGTAAACAGGGAAAAATATTAGCATACAATCACAATTAAACAGGGAAAATATTGTATATAAATAAAAAAAAAGAATATTATAAATGAGCATATAGTCATAATATATATATATGTATATACATATATATATATATATATATATATATATATATTATATGTAAATAAAAAAAGAATGTTATATATGAGCATATAGTCATAAATAAAATGATAATATCCATTGTTGTAAAAGAAATAAATATTCTTTTATTATCCACCTAGCTCTTCCACCTAGCTCTTCTAATATATATATATATGTGTGTATAAATATAAATAAATATATAATGAAAATATATGGCGGCAAATAATGAATATTTGTATTTATTAGAGTGTATAAAGAGAGACTTGGTACCACCTGATACATTTGACGACAATTCTTTAGAAAAAACATTACTCATAGAGCTGGCTGAAGAAGCTGCCTTTGTAGGCTTTTTTTCTGAAATTGGTCTTTGTACCAATAATAATTTAATTGCAATAAATTCGAGACTTCAAAAACAATCAAAAACAACCATCTCTCTACAATTAAGATCTCATATCAGTGCAGAATTTGAAACATTAAAAAGTAATATATTAATAGATGACCATTATAAAACCCTATTACCATCAAATGAACTGGATCAAAAAATGCAATCTAATAGGAAACATGTATCGCATAGCAAAGGAAGAAATGTCGAACCCCTCTGGAGTTATATGGTCGAATTCAAAAAACAAAAAACAAAATTACACACCTTCTCCGTCACTGCGAACCCACTCGAATACGAAAAAGATTTTAAGATTAACTCCTCAAATACCAACAATACGAGAAAAGAAGAAGAAGAAGAAGAAGAAGATGATTGTCAGGAAGAATGTGATGATGATGAAGAAGAGGAAAAAGAGGAAACCGCTACCGATGATAACTTTGACAGAGAAAGAAAACAAGACAGATCTAAAAAATGTAATAAAGGAACCACCATCTCAACTTCACTCTGTAACGACTGCAAATGTGTTGCCCGCATCATTCGAAAACTCGACGACGATGGCAATGACCAGAACGACTAAGAAAATTAACTATAACAATCCTATTATAGACCTCTATGTGAGTCATATGAACAGTTTGAAAAATATGACACCACCCAATCATCACGATATCAAAGTCTTAGTTTATGATCAGTGGAATGCTGCAGTACGATGCGATAAATTATTTATTCGTATGATTATATTGGGTGGCGTTCTCACAATATATGAACCAGAAATAGGTATCTCTCTACGAAGAGCTTCGTGTCGCCAAAAATTTCTTGCCAAAACATTTGATCCCGTCGAAGGTACTTGGAAAAGTGGGTGTTTTCCATCATTTTTAGATATTGAGAAAAGTCTAACCAGACGGTCCGATGTAACTGAATTAGGCATATCGTTATCGGAAATAAAGCATAAAAATATAGTCGGTGTTATTAATCATCTCTTAGGAAGAGAAGATAGCCAGAAAAAGGTATTATCCATTTGGTCAAATACCGGTCAAAAACCACCCCTTGTCACCCCCATAGGATTATAATAAATGAATGCACGGTGATAAGATAATCTTTTATTATAAACTTGAATAATATTAATGTTAACTTATCATTATACATAGGATAAAACTCTACCAATTATTCCTTTTTCAATATCAAATAATGGACATTGACCCATAGCTGTCAACTGATTATTACTTAAGCCACACTCTTTTCCATAAATACACAAGATCCTCACTGGTGTACCGGAAGCCGTAAAAATCTCACCGTGCCTGATATTGTCAGTTGTTTGTGCACTTGTAAGACTATTGGCATTGATGTGATATTTCTCAAAAGTGTTTGGTAGAAAGGTTAATAGATCTAACGATGGTTCAGCCAACCCTCCATCATGTTTAGCAGCTGCATCAGCGGTGTTATCCTTGTTATTATTTGCAGCGACAATATCAGCATTAGTACCGGGAGCGATATTAATGGACTTGTTTGTCGTTATAGTTTTGCCTGTTTGGCCATTGTCAATAGCAGCACGGGTATTGAGCGGTGATAATAGTGGTGACGTTAACCAATAGGCGTTTATGAATACTCTTTTACGAGTACATGTTTCCAAATTAATGTTGGTTTGTAATTTTGTTGATGTAAGAATTTCATTAATAAAACTGTTATTGTAATTAGTAGTTCCATTATTTATAACACTACATTTCATATTTCTCATCCACTGTCGATGCATCTTTATAATATCTGTGGCAAAGATGAAAGCCCCCGCCGGTTCAATTCTGAGAATGGTGTCATTCTTTTTATTATTGGAGGATGAAGAAAAATAATCTATAATATCCATCGTTATATATGTATATGTATATATGTGTATATATATATATATATATATATATATATATCCTCTTTTATTACAATATAAATGTTTTTAAATAGTTTTATATTATAGTAATAATATAACATGCCGTGTATTTTATAATAAAAAATAACTACATGTCTAATTTAAAACAATGAATCGCCTAATAAATATTATAACTTGTAGTTTTGGTAATATGAAATATTATTATTTTTCATAATTATGAATAATATAAATTCTTTTAAAGAAAAAGGAAAATAAAACTATGATACAATTTATATTTCTCCTCTGTTATTTAATATCTATGGCATTATTTTTTATAATTTACATTGTAAAAATATGGTTTAAAGTTTATAAAACAAATAAACCTTCGCCCAATTATAATTTTTCTCAATATTGCACTCAACTCAACGCTAATAATCTTTCCGAGTATTTAAAAAAGAATACCACATATACCGATAATTCTCCTCCAAATGAAATAGATATTCATGATATATTCAATGATCCTTTTTTATATTTTGCTGCTACTAATGCAAAGTTTTTCAAAGATTATAGAATATTAAACAACAGTGACAATAAAAAACAGCAATCTACATTGTCACCACTTATATTACCTCATCCTCCGATGATAATGACAGCCTTTACCATACCTTATCGTTCAATAGTGTTTAATAAAAACTATAAGCTCGACCAAGCCGATATATCATCTTATATAGGTAAAGATAAAGTTGATGATGACGACGACAACGACAACGATGCCGCCGACGACAATTCTATTATTCAACCCGTTACCATTAATTGCACAAACCGTCCTCCCGTTTCGAGCATTGTATTATTCGGATATCAACAAAATACAAGAGATGATAGTACAGAAATGTTAATGTGCGATTGTCGCAATCATCGTCGGCTACTAAAAATACCAACACCCTCATCGTCTTCAAATAACATTGAAATTAGTGTAGATCATACACCTAGACTGAGTTTTCCTTTTCCAGGATTAGACCCCATAAGTTCTGAACCGTCAAACGTTATATCGGCCACTGATACAAAACACCCAATCATGGGTAGTACACTCGTTAATAGACCGGTCAACCTTCTACTCGATCTGAATGGACCGTGCACAGGCCTTCCTGACGGGACCTATAGCGTGGTCGATACCATTGACGATGATAACGCTCAAAACCCCCATGATACCGGAGCGAGTGATGATATATCCAAATACAGATCGCAAATCTTACGAGAAGATTTGAATATATATCTGAATACAAATCCGATCAAGTCACAGACCTTATGGATGGGGGGTCCTCTTGTGGGTGGACAAATTGCCCCCAGTAAAGTGAATTGTAGGTCTGGAGTACCGTCCAGATTAGAATAATAATAATAATAATAAGAATAATATTAATAATAATAATAAGAATAATAATGTAATAATAATGATAAGAATAATAATAATAATAAGAAGAAGAAGAATATTAATAATAATATTAATAATAATATTAATAATAATATTAATAATAATAATATTAATAATAATAAGAATAATAAGAATAATAAGAATAATAATAATTATAATAATAATCTACAATAATAATAAGAATAATAAGAAGAAGAATAAGAATAAGAATAATATACTCAATCTCGGGCAAGATGGAATATTTATTGGATTAAATATAATGCTCATCAAATAGAATATCAAGAAATTATTCTAAACTAGGAAAATATCACCGTATTTTATTGAATAATTTAGAAGATATTGATAATAGAGAACCGTAAAATATTATCAATATAATACCATATTCTTAATATATAGGAAGAAAAAGAGGCAGATATTATAAATATAACATAAATATATATTTTGCTTATATATAAGATATATATATATATAACCAAAGCTAAATTACTTTATGATCATCTTGAAGCCATAATAAAGAAACATGCAGATTTTTGTAAAAACATTGACGGGTAAGACCATTACCGTGGATGTCAACGAGAATGATAGTGTTCAATCGGTAAAGGAACAAATTGCTAGCAAGGAAGGGATACCGGCTGATCAACAACGACTCATTTTTTCTGGTAAACAATTAGAAGATGGACGTTTGCTTGCGGATTATAATATACAGAAAGAATCTACAGTGCATCTAGTCTTGCGATTGCGCGGTGGTGGTGGTGGTGGAGATGATTTTATTTAAATTACAAAATATATAATCTTATTGTTATTCTAAAATAAAATTAATCATATTTTACAAAATGTATATTCATAATGTTCTTATTGTTATTCTAAAATAAAATTAATCATATTTTACAAAATGTATATTCTTAATGTTATCTTAAAATAAAAATGAAAATCTAATTATTGTTTTATTGAATCATATTTTATATAATTTAAAATTTCGCGTCTCTGCTGATAATCTCTCATGCTTAAATATTTATTGGTAGAACCAGTGTCATTATCGACTCCTTGTTGTTCTTCTCTGAGTTCGAGAGAACTAATGCTGGTAGTTTGATGATTATTCTCACAAGATATGCTTTGTTTTATATCATTATATGCAGGCGGAGGCTTTAGCTCTTTTAATGTCGATGGCGTCTCTATAGAATGATACATTTGTCTATATTTCATGCCACGCGTGTTAGCAAGGATATTTTTGATTTGTTTATTCATTACTGATTTTGACTTTTTTTTCCTTTGTATTTCGGCAGTAGAAGATGATAATGAGGATGTTGCCGTTGTCTTTTTGACATTTTTTATTCCTTGGAATATTATCTCAGGGGGAATGAGAATATCGTCTTGCTTCTTGGTTGATGCGATAACGTTGCACGATTTCCTAAAACTGTCCACCAAGGGCGATTGGGTATGTGACTTGGATCCACAACATGAACATGTTTTATTGCCAGAAAATGGAAGTATGGCCACATTTCTGATGAAATTGAGTATGGCCGCAGATGTAGATTTTAATTGCTTTAGGTCTTTGAGCATTTGAGCGTACTCCATTTCGTGTCCTGGTTGACAGAGTGTTTCATTTCGTTTTTGAATGTCGCGTTCCAACAAGTTAATGCTGGAGACAAAGAGAGAGGCCATAACATTGATAACTGCAATTAAATTTTTTAGCAATTCTGTTTCGGGGGAAAAACCAAATAGAAAATAATCGGCTATATTATTATTGTCATCGAGGATGGTGGTACTATTATGAAAATCTGCATCGGACGATGAATATATATTATATATATCTCTAGCGGGAATACGAGATGTGTGCTTTGATAGGTCTAGAAAGACTCTGTTATGATTTGGTTGAGGCTGTGATACGAGTTGCGGCAGCGGTGTTGGTGATGATGAAAAGACAACCGAATGGATCATATTTTGCATCATGCAATCGGTGAGTATTTTAAATATATCAGGGTAGGAAGATGATCTCTTATTATTCCTCGATATGATATTTTCAATCGTCATAGAACCATGACTACTGGTTATCATATGTCTTAGACGTCTCTTTATGGTATCGTTTTGGAAAATAGTTAGTGTATTATTTAATTGCGATATATCGCCAAGTTCAATATTCGAATAGCGATCATTTTCAGTCTTGGTTTCGTCCAATGTATCATTTCTTAATAGAGAGAGATAGCCAATGGTATCACTAGTTGTATCAGGATTCATTATTATTAATTGTCAATATTCTTATGTTCATACATTATAAATATATATATTTGGTAAAATAGATATATATATGTATGTATATGTATGTATATACCACATATATATATTTATATATTAAACTATGTTTATGGATATAAACCATGCTTGTCAATAATACTATTAAAGAAACAAGTGGTGACAGTGACAATGAGGATATGAAAAAAAAGGAACCTGATAATTGTAATGAGAAAGCAAATAACGACACTCCTCTTGACTCTGGTAACTGTTCTATTGAACCTCGACCCGATTATGAAAAATATACACATAATAATAATAATAATAAAGAAGAAAAAGATGGTAAAAAAAACTGTAGCAATAATATTATAAAGTCGCCTATTGACATTGAATTAATATTTCAACGGAATATAGGGAAAATATTTGGCAAAGCAATATCCACCTATATTCTAACTAATATAGAAC
>NC_061844.1:0-38107 GCF_019202785.1 Penaeus chinensis | reverse complement strand
TACAATCTCCATTGTGATACGGAAAAGAATTTATGTGTATGCATTTCACCTATAATATTATAGTCAATTATATATGGAAGATAATGAATTCAGACAATAAAGATTTTGGACAATAGCAATAAGATTATTGGCCCAAATAATGACATGAATGGTATACAATGTTTAACTCAGACTATTTATATATGAACGATAAACGAGACTAGGATGATGATGACAATGTTCAGGATGCGTTGTTAATTATACAGTCATCAAATCCAACTACAGAAATACATAATCTGTATTAATTATCGGAATAATATGACTAAAAGTCTACCTTAACCTTCATCATAATTCATTTATTCATCATTGATAGCACAACATCAAAAATGAAGATCAAGGGTCAATATCGCCACCACTACCAACACTGCAACCTTTGACAGAAAACAAAGCTATCGGTAAGGATGTTGAGAACTTAGAATGACAACAACGGGCAAGATCTACCAACATCAACATCAATGTCAATACTGCTATTATAAATCGACGACAAAATAACTACAATAACCCCTACAAGAATAAACGGACGTGATGACCGATATAAATGTTTTGAAAGGAAATAGGTCCCGTATTTATCATCCACCATCACCACCCACCATTATTACCTATAACCGTAACAAATAAGATACACGTGTTGATAGATTATTATATTTTTGATGAAAATGATGAAAATTATTTTTGATGATAATGATGAAAATAATTTTTATGGAAATGATGAAAATTAATTTTGATGAACAAATAATTTTGATGATAATGATTGGTTTCAATACCAACAACACTAGTGACCATCGATATAGAGATGAGGACGATACCGTCTCAGAATTTACCCTATCATCATCAGCAGCAACAGCCTCATCATCCTCTCATCATCATACACACACCAAACTTGGGAAAAATGTACATGTTGATGAGAATTATCACTATGGGTTGACGAAAACAATTCTGTCCACGAATAGTTATGATTATCCTTATTATGATTATACGATACCACCTTATAATGCCACCGACCAAAAGACGGCGATTACAGAGGCTGAGGACGATACGTATCAGAATTACCTTCATTCATCAGCAGCAACAGCATCATCATCATCATCATCACCACCACCAACTTGGGAAAATGTAAATGTTGATGAAAATTATCACTATGTTGACGAAAACAATTCTGTCACGAATAGTTATGATTATCCTTATTATGATTATAACGATACCACTATAATGCCAACGACAACGACGGCCGATACAGAGGCTGAGGACGATACCGTCTCAGAATTATCATCATCATCATCATTATCAGCAACAGCAACAGCATCATCATCATCATCATCACCACCACCAACTTGGGAAAATGTAAATGTTGATGAGAATTATCACTATGTTGACACAAATAGTTATGAATATCCTTATTATGATTATGAACGATACCACTATAATGCCAACGACAACGACGGCCGATACAGAGGCTGAGGACGATACCGTCTCAGAATTATCATCATCATCATCATTATCAGCAACAGCAACAGCATCATCACCTTCACTGTGGAAAAATACAAATGTTGATGATAATATTGACGATAGTTATGATTATCACTATTATGATTATAACGATGCCACTTTAATGCCAACAACAACAATGACGACGACCGATACAGAGGATGATTCATCATCCTCATCATCATCATCATCACCACCACCACCACCACCACCACTACCTTCACAATGGAAAGATACAAATGTTGATGATAATTATCATTATATTGACGAAAATGATTCTGTCACGGATAGTAACGATTATCATTATTATGATTATAACGATACTACTTTAATGCCAACTACAACGACAATGATGACGACGTTGACGATGTCATCGTCGTCTTTTTTATCATCATTTAAAATAATGTATTTTATTGAACTGTATGTATTGGTCCTTTTGAAATATATGTTTTGAGAAAAAAAATTGGTGAGAGTAGAGGGAGGGATATATTATATTGTATGTTAAATATATATATATATATATATAAAATACATGTTCTGTTAATGTTTATTTCTTAAGTTACTCCTTAATAATAATAATAATAATAATATCCGTTTTCTTTGTTTATACTTTTAGAAAACAAAGAAAATGGTGAGAGTGGAAAGAGGGATATATTATATTGTATGTTAAATATATATATATATATATATATATATATATATATATATATATATATATATATATATATATATATGTTTTGTTAATGTTTATTTCTTAAGTTACTCCTTAATAATAATAATAATAATAATAATATCCGTTTTCTTTGTTTATACTTTTAGAAAACAAAGAAAATGGTGAGAGTGGAAGGAGAGGTATACTATATTGTATGTTAAATATATATATAATACATGTTTTGTTAATGTTTATTTTTTAAGTTAATAAAAAACAAAATATATTATTCTTTTATTTGTCCAAAAAACAAATCTTGTTTTTGTAAAAGTTGACTCAAACTTGTTATATTTATATAACGCAAAATTTCTTCGTCGTGAGTTAAAGGAACCCCTAGCTGTGTATTTACATGACGTATATTAAATATAGATGAATTATTCGGGTCCTTGTACTTGACACATTTTTGTTTTTTCTTTTCCTCATCTTTTTTGTCAATATCATAAGTATCATCTTCTCTATCATTATCATCGTCGCTACTGCTGTTGCTGTTGCTGCTGCTGCTGCTACTGCTGCTGCTGCTGCTGCTGCTGTCGTCATCGTCTTCTTCTTCTTCTTCTTCAATATCATCGATACCATCATTATCTTTTCTATTCTCATTAAAAACACAAGGAAGTTCATTTTTTATATCGTCAAGTTTATTACAACACATTGATAAACTAATTTCTCTTATAGTATGAATAGTCATTATGATTTGTTCATATAATGTTGAATCTTTAACCGGAATAGAAATGACATTATTACAAAATTGGATCGAATCGAAATATTCGCTTATATTAGATACAAATATATATCTATTAAATGACTTTCTAATGATTATAGGTGGAGGAAGTAATGTACAACTATAGGGATAGATAATGTCTTTAAATTTTAATACTCGTAAGGACAATGGATTTTGATCCGAGTCTTTGGTAGATATAGATGATGTCACTCCTGCTTTTCGTAGTTCATCCAGAGTCATTTGTTGTGCAACGGGTGGTGGTAAAATTATAGTGTCGTGACTGTTATTTTTCTTACCATTACTCTTATAATTATTTTTATTATTATCATTATTGTTAATACCTTTAATATCCCCTGAATATGCAGTAATATTTCTATAATCACCATACAAGGCAGCGGCTTTAGCTGCTATTTCGTTATTCGAATTGTAGTTTTGAATATTATCATTGGTGTTGTCTTTTTGATTGTTCATGGCAACATTATTGTAGATTGAAAGTAAGATAGAATCCAAGCCTATAATATTATTATTTTTATCATCAATAGATTTATTTTCCATGTCTACATCATTAATCTTTACATTACAATCTTTATTGCTGTCATCACCGGTATTCTTATTAATATTATTAATAATAATATTATTATTATTATTATTATTATTATTATTATTATTATTATTATTATTATTATTATTATTATTATTATTATTATTATTATAAGGGGTGGAAATGATGGTGGCAGCAGCAGCAGCAGCAGCAGCAGCAGCAGTGGTAGTGGTGGCGGTATCGTGGTTTGACGGACAACCATGAACAGTGTTATTTGATTTTTTTATTATATGTTTCAAAGTATTACCTTCGTCATGGAATATTATATTATCAAGTGAACATAATTCATATTCGATCAACATAAATTCCTCATCCAAAAGCTGAACGCGGATTGGTTTCACTCCAAATTTTCTTCTATCTATATTCTTTTCAGTTTTTATATAAGTAAAGATATATAAAAGATCAGAGCAGTAGCACGAATCTCTTCCTCTCCGAGATGGATGTATTCGATTACTAACCAGGGGCATATCCCGATAAAAGCGATAAAGAACATATATTACCATTATCATCCTCGTATTTGTCCCTCGATGCGGCATATTCTTCAATAGTCCTACTTCTATTGTTTATAATTAATGTTGCCCAAGAACCGTTCAGCGGAGGTCGATTCGATTTCAACAAACTCTTATAGAGAGTGAAAAGTTCCCAAGTATATTTGTCATTTTTTTCATTAATTTTTGTTGATACATAGTCAATAATTGTCATTAAATCATTATTTTCAAAGCGATCAAATGATAAAATGCAATTCGGGCACATTAAAACTTTTTGGGCCGGTAGGATAAAACAAGAAGATAATTTGTAATTACTTTTATATTCATTACATGGACATGCATTTATATCCGTAATCCCGAATCGACTTAAAAAATTAACAGGCGTCGACATTAAGTTGTAAAGCTTAACAGCTCCAACAAGATCCAATATTTCGTCGTTTATTTGTAATTTATTAGTAGAGATGTATTTTTTAATTAATTCATCTGAATTTGTATTTTCTGATAAGTTATTTAATAACTTTGTAATCTTTCAAAATTTTTACAATTACAACTTAATATTGTTACCCATGATTTAATATTTTCGATATTTGTTTCCATTTGATATGTATATTATATTTTTCTAGCTATAAATAAGGAAAGAAAAAAACACCACATTTCAATAATTAATTTATATATATATTATTTAATATCAATTGTATTTACACAGTCCTTTTTCAAAATAATACAATATATATATATGTATATATAGAGTTGAAATAAAATAAAGTAGACTATAATATTAAAAATGCTTTTTCAAATGTTAGTTTTTTCCTTTGCAGATAAAAGAAAATATTCTGAAAATATAATACAGATATATATATATATATATATATATATATATATATATATATATATATATTATATATATATTATAGATTTATAATATAAATATATAGTTAAAAGTAATTCTATAAATATGTATAGTTAAAAAGTAATATTACAAACATGTATTTTTAAAATATAATATAGATATATATAGTTAAAAAGTAATTCTATAAATATATATATAGTTAAAAAGTAATACTACAAACATGTATTTTTAAAATATAATATAGATAATATATAGTTAAAAAGTAATTCTACAAACATATATAGTTAAAAAGTAATACTACAAACATGTATTTTTAAAATATAATATAGATATATATAGTTAAAAAGTAATTCTATAAATATATATAGTTAAAAAGTAATACTACAAACATGTATTTTTAAAATATAATATAGATATATATATATAGTTAAAAAGTAATTCTACAAACATATAGAGTTAAAAAGTAAAAGTAATACTATAAACATATATTGTTAAAAATGCTTTTTCAAATGTCAGTTTCTCATTTGCAGACAAAAGAAAATATTCTTAAAATATAATATATATATATATATGTATATAATTAAAATATAATACTACAAACATATATAGAGTTAAAATACAATAAAGGAGAATATAATGTTGAGTTTTTTTATTTTCCCTTTACAAACAAGAAAATATAATATATATTAATATGATAAAGGAGAGTAACATGTTAATGCTTTTTCAAATTTCATTTTTCCCTTTTCAGACAGAGGGAAACATTTTTGAATTATATTAATCAATTCGCTCATTTTTGGTCTTTTGTTGATATTTTCATTTCTGGCACGTTGCAACCATTCTTTACAGAGATGATTTTCCGACAGAGAATCGACATTGTACCCCTTCATACTTAACCAATATAAAATACATTCTACATTATACGCCATTCCATAGGTCATACTTTTTGATTCACATATTTCTCCCCTTAGTAATTCAGGAGGTGATTGGGGATATTTCTTAAAGTCTGCCTCGTCTATATCGAAAGCGTCATCTGCATATTTGGTACCTACAAATGTCATAAGTCCCATATCAATCAAGTACGGTTGCCCAGTATTTATGTCTATAGCAAAATTATCTGGTTTAATATCTAAATATATGATCTGTTGATTGTTCAATCTCGTTAAAATGTTTATCATCTCAGCCATAACATAAGGTAATTGTTTCACAAGTCTGCGAGTACAGGTATCCAACAGATTATCCACGCTCTTTGTATACATGAAAGATTGACTGTGTTTCTCTGCAATACATTGCAGGAAAGTTCGATTGGCATACTTGATCCCCCCATGAAGAAGATAGTTTAAAGATAATCCCATAAAGGGCATTTCATAACAAAATGCCTCTGGATAAACATGATATATGGGTACAGTTCCTCTCACTTCTTTTACTATTAATCCAAAAAATAACTCACTTAAAAAATGTTGTATATTTGTAATTTTCTGTAAAAATTTTATTACGGTATCCCTTTTACTTATATAATATACACCGGGACCAATCTTATATATTTTATTAGACTGATCAGAACTGGCTAGTTCGTTCACTTTTGACAATAACGATATTGACCTTTCTTTTATTTTTTCTATTGACTCATAATCTAAATCCAATTTCTGATATAAATTACAAACGTCTGTTAGAGTATCTTCTCTTCCAGTATTTATGACCATGTCACGAATAAGTGTACAATTATATAATGGCGGCAGTGGTGGTACCTTTTGGGAAGATAGTGTCGGTACCGCTATCGTTATACCAACAGGCCAAAATTCTTGATTAATGGTGGTTAACCTTTTCTTTGTTGGTGATCGGATATATTTTTTTGATTTTCCTTTCTCTATTATATTGAGATGACTCAACGCTTGGTCAAGCGATCGTCCATATATATTGTTTTGTACTATTGAACTTATAACATTTGGTACTTGTTTTACAGTGGAATTTTCAGACCATTTTTTTCCATTCCAGAGATCTTCCTCAACATATGTACAATATATTGGAGGGTTGTAGACTACCGATCTCTTAGTTCTTTTCCTTTCCCTCGCTGTAAATAAAAAAACATCATTTATTTGGATTTCCTATTACTACCTACACCACTATATAGTTTTAATACAAAATAATATACATTTTATTCAAATACAATATAAATGAATATATATATATATACATATATATACATGCTATTATTTTATAATAAAATGTCTTATGCTAATAATGTAACATTAGTTTCATCTATTATTCACTTGTCATCATTACAATTATCCGTACCACTATATATTATTCACAACACTATATATAATATATATATATATATATATATATAATAATATAATATATGTATGCTCTTATTTTATTCATATATAATATAAAGGAAGAATATATATGTTCTTTATTTTATTGATTCCATTTCATTATTAGTTTTCATCCATTCTTCACTTATCATCCTTATTATTATCATTATCCATACCACTATATACTACCCATACCACTATATATATATATATATATATATATATATATATTCTTATTATATTCGAATATAATATATAGAAAGAATATATATGCTCTCATTCCATTTCATTATTAGTTTCATCTATTCGTCACATGTCATCATTATAATTTGTTTGGAATCATTCTTATTATTATCCATACCACTATATATATATATATATATTATATATATGTGCTCCTATTCTATTTAAATATAATATAAAGGAAGAATGTACATGCTCTTAATTTATTCATTCCATTTCATTATTAGTTTCATCTACTTTTTGCTTCTTATTATCATCATTGATATTCCTAATATTGGTATGTTTCGATCTCTTCATCTTTCTTTTAATACATTTCTTGTTACTAGTATTATCACCACAGCCACTGTCACTGTCACTGCTACTTGTGCTACTATTGCTAATACTGTTGTCACTATCGTTACTAACATCGCTACCACTACTGCTGTCACTACTGAAACTGTTGCTATCACTACTACTGCTGCTACCACAATTCCTATTATTCTTATTCATATTTTGTATATTCTTGGTATACTCTTCTAGATGTGCTAATGGTCTTTTCTCTTTATCCTTTTTAAATATACCATCTAAAAACTTTTCATTCCAATCATCTTTATCTTGTGATTTATATTCAACTCCATTTATATCTAGTTTATTAGTATTGTGGTAGTGGTGATGGCTGTCGTCATTTTGGTTTTGTTTCAGCTCTATGGGGTTATCGGACATTTGCCCCGAATGACTATCGTTACCTGTTTTATCATCTCGTGTAAAATTTCTTACTAATTTTGGTTTACGATAGCTATTTTGATCACTTTCTTTATATGATTTCTTTTTCTTATACCTTTTTATTTTTTCACCATGTTTCTCACTTGATTTATTCTTTTCTTTGCTATTTGTATTTTTCTTATTCTGATCGACTTTACAGTCTGTCATCATAGCTTCTTGTCTTTCACTCGACTCATTCTTTTCTTTGCTGTAAGAAGTCTTGTTCTGATCGACTTTACAGTCTGTCATCATAGCTTCTTGTCTTTCACTCGACTCATTCTTTTCTTTGCTGTAAGAAGTCTTGTTCTGATCGACTTTACAGTCTGTCATCATAGCTTCTTGTCTTTCACTCAACTCTTTTTCTTTGCTGTTTATATTTTTTTTACTGTAAGAAGTCTTGCTCTGATCGATTTTAGGGTCGGTCAAGACTTCTTGTCTTTCATTCGACTCATTCCTTTTTTTCTTGCTGTAAGAATAGGTTTCGCTCTGTTTGTATTTTCTAGAATCTCCCGCTGCTTTATCAACGACCCCCACATCTTCATCATTTATAAACGAAAAAGTTTCTTCTCTATTATAACAATCTTTCATTTTTTTCCACTCTTGCTCCACGTAGTCATCCAGTTCATTATCCAAATCTTTCGTCTCTGCATCATTTGGGTTAATTTTACATATTTTACTATTTTTGTCATTTTTTTCAAACGATTGACCATCATTGATGGATGACACATCTACATTCTTTATATCTTCAATGTTGTCACCTTTCGTTACAATTGATGACTTTATACCATCAATCGATAATACTTTTTCTTTGCTCACCAACAATGATTGGTTATTGTTACATTTTATCACCATCGACAATGGTGATTTTGTTCCCTTGTTATCATAATCTATATATGATAATAATGCAGAATTGCTTGTATTATCTAGTTCACTATATAACTGACTATCGTCATCGTCATCAACCTGTTTTACTTTATTACTATCACTCTTATCGTCTTTCTCGTTAACATTAACATTCCTTCTATTAGTGTAACATGACTCGGTCTTTTCCATTTCACTATATTGTTCAACTATATTTTTCAATATGTTAACTATATTCTTGACATTCATAGTATCATTGGAAGATTTTTTGTTAAGCAAACAAGAACAAATCTGCTGTTGCAGTTGCTGTTGCTGTTGCCGTTGCTGTTGCTGCTGTTGCTGTTGCTGTTGCTGCTGTTGCTGCTGCTGCTGCTGCTGTTGCTGTTGCTCTTGCTCTTCTTCATATTGACGGTATTCCATATCCTTCTTGTATCTATTTATTGCCATATCGTATGGCTCTTGGTCATGTTGAATGTAGCGTTGCGAGTGATGGTGAACCGGATTTTTATGATATGGATAATGTAACTGAGATGGATACTGATGTTGCCGTATCTTATTGTGATATTGGTGATGAGATCTCATTGGATATCCCTTAAATTTTCTATTGTGGAATTGTTGGTGTCTATTATCAGATCTCTGATATTCGTAATATTGGGACATATTATCTTGCTTATTATACATTGAATTATCTCGTCTTTTATCATAGACCCCCGATTTATAATGTGAATGTCTCGGATCATCAGCATGTATATAATGAGAAGAATATGTCGGAGGATGAACGGTTATTTGCTGCATTTCATTGGTTGAATGAATAGGAAATAATTTGGAACTATTCGTTTCAAAACTACTAGTCGCAACTTTTTTATGATTACCATAATCATCTCCAATTTCTTCATCATTAGTGCGACGGAGACCGTGTCCACTCATGTTGTGATACTCTCTAAAAAAAAATTAAAATATATTGTCAGGAACTCTAATCTCTTATCTTATAATAGAAGATTAAAAAAAATTAAAATATATTGTCAGGAACTCTAATCTCTTATCTTATAATAGAAAATATCAACATAGTATAAATATAATACCATAAATCTTACATTTCAATCCAATGATGTTTAATTCTATGCAAACTAGCTGTATATACACAGATATATCAACTACCTCTAATATATTCTCAGTAGATCTGACTGCTTATATCTTGCTCTTTTCAGTTCACACTCCCCGTCCTAAAGATATATTCTTGCTCTTTTCAGTTCACACTCCCCGTCCTAAAGATATATTATATAAAGTATATATATATATATATATATATATATATTCCTTATAAATATATATACATATATAAAAAGAAAATAGGAGATAAATTATAGACATATAAAAGATTAGATTTATATATTATCTTGATTTTATATATATGTATTATTAATATGATAAAAACACAAATAATCTTTAGAACCAACATTTTAATTCATTGGCTTTTCTCTCACAAAGTGCAATCAGTTGTACTTTTGAAATGTTGTCACCCTCGAGAATATCGTTATCGAGGCTAGCTGTTATAAAAATTGATTTCTTTTGTGGACTTTTTAATTTGCACCGAAATTCTGTATCAATACCAAAAGTTATTGCATGCAGATTATTGAAAGTATCAGATTCACCACCCCCGCCCACAATGAGTCTTCCATTATTTTTCATATAATGTGATTTTTCAATAGCTAAAATTAAATTTTTAAAAAAATCTACTTTATCATCAGTATGACTTACATAATTGTGATGAGCTAAAAGACCGGTAAAAGCATAAAAATTTATCATGAGAATTGACCCCTGGTGCCATTTTGTGACATCTTTCAATTGCATTTCTCCTGAAATATATCCAAATCGTTGTCTCACCCTGTCGACTAACTTTTTTCTTTTGGTACACATATTACAGTCACAGCTGTGATCACATATACCCTGACGTTGACAATATCTTTCCCAAGCGAGTTGTTTTCCTTGAGAGATACCAGCAGGGCCTCCACATATAGGTGGAAAAGAAGATGGTCGTGCGTTCACGATCATATGTTTAATATTAGAAATAGGTTGTCCGTTCTTACAAAAGGACCAAAAATCAGTTGCTGTCGGTAAAAAAATAAACGGATGACATCCACTATGTTCGAGCATAAATGTTATATTGTCATTAAAATATTTTGTTAGCTGTTCATCTGTTAACTGTTCATCTGTTGGTTCTGATGCTTGGTATTGAGGCTCTTGTTGTCGTCGTCGTCGTCGTTTACCCAGAGCCAAGATAAACGGTTCATGATTCCGAATAAGCTTGAGGACGGAAGAAGTGAAACATATAAAGTATGTTTCTCTCCAAGTCGAGTGAATATGGGGGGATAATAAAAATTCAAACAAGAGTTTTAAAACATAATCGCTGCATATATCTCGAAGAGCGATTATATGATCTTTTTCACATTGAGGATGAAAATCTCCATAAACATATACGCCTTTTACTCGAGCCTCCACTAAATGATCCTCTGAAACGGTTACGGGGGATGGTACCGTTTCCATTGTTTTACTACATAAGGGTATATATTGCATTACTGTCGATAGCGGTACATTATTATATTTTTTATACAGACAATGCATCGCTCCTCTTATTAATCGACATAAAAGGGCATCCTTTTTAAAGTGATGTGAATATTGCATATTTGCATCTATAATTTTTTCTATAACATGCAATAATACTAAGACAGAAGATTGTCTCTTTTCGGTAATATTCGAAAAGCTACTACAATCAATAACTTCTTTTAGGATATCTTTCCATATATTTACTAGTCTATTGGTTACAGTTTCTTTTATGATATCATTGGATGTAGTAAACGAAAAGTTTATCACATCTCGCCAAATATTCTTTAATGCATCATTAATCTTGACACCCTTTTTCAGATTACCATAATCATCAATATAGTCACATGTTCTTTCATTAATAGTTTTTTTAAGAGGAGCCATATGGTCGATCATATCAGAAAGGGGTAGGTTGGCAAGTGATAAATCAGTCTCGGGTTTATAAAAGATAGATGTATTTTTATGTGGTTTACATGTTTCATCTTTTTGAATATCTTTATCTTTTGTAGTGTATACATTTTTTTTATTAGACAATAAAGAAGGATTATTCATCAAAACATATTCCATTTTAGATATTTCTTCCAATAAATCTTTAGCTCGATTGGCATAGGTATCGTATCGGTACATGAACATTTTTTCTGATAGATGTAAATAAAGATTTTGATTAATAAATATGGATCCTTTCAATAATTCTACCAAGAGTTTTGTACAAATATCAGATGAGCTAACAAATCCTCCGATAGTAATAAGTGATATTCAAGCTGCCCGTCACTCAAAACGTGCTATAAGTATACAATCTATTGCCAGTGTCCCCACTCTACCGTATTATATTGCCAAGATTTTATTACCGAGGGCTTTAGATAATTTAGAAAAATCAAGAGGGGCCGTTGTATTTGATCCTCTTTCGAATATTTACGAACCTAACCTCTATAACCTCGTTCATCAGCATTATATAGAAAACAGACCTCTCGTTAATATTAAAACAATAAGGAAAATATTAAATGATTAATAATGGATAATTTATCTAATACTAATATAAATGATTTGGTAAATTATATAGCTGTAAAAGATAATAATATTAATTTATTCCCCAAGGAAGAAATATTGAACAAATATTTATTATCCAACAAGAAACAACAGAGAATAAAAAAGATAAATGGTATATATGATAATATTTTAACCACTGTTGCCCATACCACTGCTGCTACTGCTGCTACTGCTGCTGATAATGATGATGATGATGATGATGATGATAAAGAACATGTTGCTGCTGTTAGAAATAAATCTTTTATAGTTTCTCAAAATACTACTCCTAATAATAATAATATTAATAACATTATTATTAATAATAATAATAATAATAATAATAATAATAATAATAATAATAATAATAATATTAATTAATAATAATAATATAATAATAATAAATAATGATAATAATAATATACAAAATCTCGATTCGGAAACACTTATGAAAAAGGGATTATCTCTCTTGTTAGAAGGAGCTAAACAGAAAAAAGCTGATATACAAGAATTTCACAATGATCAATATCTTCAATTGGATAAATATCATGATTTTTCATCACTTTGTAATTTTAAAAAATCGCAATCGATAACTGGAAATATAATACAAAAAGTGGCTAAAAAACAAGAACTCGATACGATTATTCAAAGTATAGATCTTACTAGGAGGTGTGCCATAATATTTGACGAAAAAGAGTGTAAAACATTTGTGGAAAAAAATAGAAAGGTTATTTTATGTACAGCTTACAATATGTTTAAAAAAAATATAACTACCAAACTGAGAAACTATACTGTAAAGATTAGAAAATTAAACCCTGTGGATCATAGGGATAATGATGTGGCCGCATCCAATGATGATGATGATGATGATGACGCGTCAGCCGTTCGCCGCCGTCGCACCACCGGTATCAATCTCTCCAACAGAAAAGACGTACAAAAATCTGAAATAATTCTGCAAAAAGATCACGAGGAAAATGGGTCTAGTTACGGATTCAGAGTCGACGGTATGAAATATTCAGACCTAATAACTAATTTTGTTAAAGAAGATACTTTTCCATCAAACAAAAGAATACAAAAAGAAATGTTGCAAGATGAAAAACTTCCTCCTGAAAAAAGACAACGTTTAGATTTATCCACCGCCAAAAATTCGATCATTTTTTCTCAGTTACATAGAATGGATCACACTAAACCCTTGTATAGAAAAAATAAAACTTTTTGGCAGTTTGATCATGATGATCCGGTAGAGATTGTTGGATGGTACGAGCCGAAACCTATCCCAGGATTTAAAATAATATTAAATGAAGCGACAGATACATTTTATCTACCACATTCTTTTCAAAATATGGCGAACCTACTAATGACTTTTTTTAGGGGTTACCTGGTTCAACACACATCAAATTACAAACGAAAAAATAAGAAAGACTCTTCAATCTCAAGTAATATGCGTATCCTAATACCGCAAAAGGAGATGCCGAGTGAATATAGACATCTAACAGAGACGCTGGATAAATGCTTGATGACCTTAATTTCGGTCCATACCGATGTGCTGTCCGATACTTCTACCGAAATATATCGACAGAAATTTAGACGTTAGTGTATATTTTCTTTTTGTATATATTTGCTCAATGCTCCGCTGCATGCTCAGTCTCTGTCGCCGTTACCTTACAATTATTTCAATTTCTATTCCTATTTATTTGCCCATGGTCCTGGACTTAAAACGACGAGCTTTTTGAATACAATGTGTTTCCTCAATAATAATCTCTTTAAACTCTACCGAGACCGGCTACCGAGAGCGTGCAACGTTTGGTGGATTTAGATTATGCTTTCTTAAAGGGGGTAAAAGTATAACGCATACTTTTGGATCTCCCTCTAAAACTAGTATTCATACACGAACCCTCGTGTCGTTCATGATGTATTCAGAATATATGATGAGAGTATTTCACCAGCTACTAGAAAAGATTAAGAAATCAGATAATAGTGAGAAATATACGAGTATTGAAAATAAAACGAGACAAAATCTGTCAAGACTCTGTGAAGGGGTGTTATTTATTTTTTTCTCTTTTGTGTTTTTTCATAGAATAAGTGCTATTCGACAATTAACAAACTGGTCAGCTCTACGATTAATTCTTGGTCAGCCACATCTCCACGATTCAAAGAGTAAAGCAAAAACCGTTGCTCGGGTCGATGAAACAGCGACCAATCACGTAAACATCGACGACGACGACGACCCCGAGAAAAATTTCTTGCGTACCACCAAGAGCACCCATTCGAGTGGTCTATTTTTTTTCTCATGCTCATATCCTCGGTCTACCTTACGGTGTTCAATCAAGATTGGGAGTTCCTCTAGAAAAAATAAACCCGATGCTACTGTCGTCATCGTCGTCGTCATCATCACCCTCTCTGGGTATAGTTTCTCAAATAAGTGACGATGGATCCTCTGTCTTATCATTGAACAATTATAATAATAATATTATGAATAATAATAATAATATTAATAATAATATTAATAATATTAATAATAATAATAATATTGTTATTAATAATGATAATAATAATAATATTAATAATAGTAATAATAATATATTAATAATATTAATATATAATAATATTAATTTAATACATCATCATGTGTGGTGTAGATTTACCTCTTCCACCACCACCCCCCGAGGGTTATTGTGGTAAACTTGTAAAGTTTGATAATATATTTTCGGAACAGTTGATCGAATATTACGATAATAACTTGTTGATATCAGATTTGGCAACGACAGTGGCCCGCCAAATGAGTCGTAAGCCCTGGACAAGTCTCTCTCTGGTCGACACGAGCAAGATAGAGATGAAAGATGAAAAAATATATACTAATCCTCCTTCATTATCGGATTCGGAACAATATAAGATGTTAAAAGATACGCTCGATTATCTTATGGCTTCTCCACTAAAGGATGTATTTATCCTTTCTTCATCGACACCTCTGAAAAGGATTTTAAGTCTCGGTGATCTGGCACTCTTGGCTTTATGGATAAAAATTTCTGTTCTACATGAAGCATGGGAGAACAAGAGTTTTTTTTCCATCGTCGCCTGCCTTATCGACGTCGGTCCTCGCAAACGATCGAGCAGTTACAGTTTCTGAAACTTGGTTAAGTGGTCTTTGCAGACAATTGATAAGAATAGATTTAGTCAATTTTGGAATATGGGGTGATGTTAAAATTGACCTCAAGCTAGATAGACGAAATAATATTTTACATAAAAATAATATGTTATTACCCAAAGAGCGCGATAAAAGAAAATATGCACACGCTATACTAAGCCAAAGGAAATGTCTGGCAGAACTTCACTGTAAGAAAAACATCAAAACCAAAACTCATCTTGGACGAGTCACGGCAACCTCTTGGGTAGTTTGTGCTCTTAAAAAAATATCAAATGGCGATCCTGATATCTTTCTAAAGTTATGGAAGATGTAGGCATTTATCATCTCTCTCATATGAACCCCGCCAACACATATGTATACTTTAGTGATAATTGCCTCTAATGAAGACACAATGGGTCTGAACGGATATATGAATCGAATGAAAGACACCGACGGTCAACTGTTCTTCACGAAGGTGCCAAAAAAGAATTAGCAAGGGGTACTTTTCATTCCACGAATAAACACAATGCCAAAATAACGAGAGAAAAAGCCAATGCCGCAATGGTAAAAATGGTTGTAAAATATTGGGCGTCGGAAAATAAAATAAGAGACCGGTATCAACTATGATACTGAAGAGAATGACCGGTTGACCAATTCTACAGAGACGCTTTGGCGCTGGCCTTATAAACCTTGGAGATGTCTCATGGGAAAAAGAATACCGCTCGTGTGTAAACAAACTCGATTTCTTAATTATTGTATATCAGATTCATTAGTTTCTTATAATTTTCAACGATCCAACATCCAGCTATCATTTAATATTTAAGATTGTCGATGATAATGACGATGATGATGATGATAATAATAATGATGCTCATCATGAATACGATACCGTCCCTAATATTAAGAATGTTAATATAATAATTAATATAATAATAATAATGATAATGCTAATATGAATATAATGAATTACCGAGTAATGTCCCAGAAGAATGAGAAAAAATATTGAACCATACGAAAATGATAATCAAATGATAAAGAATAATTTAGTAAATGTTCCAATCGAACAACTTCGTGACAAATTATCTTCCTCGGCTGTCATCACCACAAGTAAGAATATTCATAAATTCAATAAACTCAATTGGCAAAGTCGCAAAAGGATAAAGAAACTATTAAAAAGCACATGAAATTTAGTAAGATAGCGTCGAATATAAACAAGATTTCCAAAGACAATGGATGATAACCCTAATACGTCTGATTTACTCGCTAATATCGAGCCAAATTTAATCATGATGTAAATTGATATTTAAAAAAAAATAAAGCAAGATTGTTGGGGGTTTAGGTTTTATTTTTCTATATTTATATTATATATATATATAATTAATATCCTTTAATTCTATATATATATATATATATATATATATATTATCATTGGTAATTATCATAATAAAAATGAATAAAGGAATTAAAAAGATAGCACATAATTGTTATACGAGAGATAATCTATGTATTGGTATCACATTAGATTTTGGCAAAAATCAGCAAAATGTTTACTTTACACCTAAAAATAAAAAGATAAATTTAATAGACAAGACAATAATGGTAAAGTCATTGAATGAAACAATCGCAAAAGCAATTTACAGCCCTCCGTCTACGAGAAGAGTTTCCTCCGTGTAGCATTCTCATCTTTTCTATGGGTTCTGTCATTATTGTCGGGTTGAAGAAATTGGGATTGACTCCTCTAAGTGTGCTTCAGGCCGTGTCGGCTATTGCGGATACTCAGGAACATCCCATTACCATAGCCAATGTAGAAATTGTTAATGTCGTTTCTACTTTCAATCTTTTAAAACTCAACTTTTTAAACTTGAAAGAATTCTTTCGAAAAAATAAGATCGCCTATACACATGTACCAGACTCGTTTCCTGGCCTCTTTTTTAAAGTATTGGTACCCATTCGTCGTTTGAAGAAAGGGGAGACGATCGGAGGATATTATACAAAAGCAGCCAAGGCGAGAGAAGCCGGAGACGGGGACGCGATAAAGAAATATTTTAGGGGTAAAACCGTGTTGATATTTCAGGTGGGCAAGTGTACCATTCTCGGTGCATGTGGCGGAGATGACATTCATGTTATTTTTAAAATGCTCTTTGGGTTCTTTTGGTATTTTTATCGATAAATCCGTTCATCTCTCTGACGAGGAATTCGAAAATGGAAAATGTACATATCATCTGCCGCCCCTCTCGTGGTATTTAATGACAGATTTTTTCTTGAGAACGGTTCCCGGCTATCAGTATAAACCGAGTGTGGTTCTGACAAATCTCATCCCCGAAAATCTGCCCATCAACAACAAACATTGCGCTGCCAGCAGTTTACCCGACGCCGTTAATCGTTTAGTAATGACCAAGGACTGTATGTTGAGACAAACCGTCAGAGAAAATCCAAAAATTTGGTTTTTAAAACAGTTAGAGGTACAATTATCAACAAAAGCAGCCCATTTAAACAAATATACAACAACAACGCTGTTTGAAAAGGAGCTCAGACAGCTCACCACCGTCCGAGAAAAATCCATTCATCACTTGACCATACAACAGTGTTATAAGCAGCTCTTACGGTTACATAATTTTACCCAAATTTCACGAGAACTTGAAAGACTCAGCCCAAAAATATACCAATATCTGCTCTAGCTAAACATCTCTTTGAGGGTTTCGAAGAATATCTCCCAGTCACAGAAAAAATATTATCGAGTCCAGAATCATTAAACACCAAAGCGTTGCCACAATATCAAAACCAGCATCATCGTCGATATGTATATTCTAAAGAAAATAAAGTAGGAGAATTGCGATCAAAACACAATATGAAAATTCAGCGATTGAATCAGCTCGAAGAAATATACGAGCTGGTCACCAAAGTGGCTAACGAAGGAAGATGTAATGAAATTGCAAAATTCCTGGGAGTGGATTCGTACATCATATCAGGATTGCTTGATAAAAGATTTTTCAATACCGATAAAAGAATCTAGTATTTTTGGTAAAGATTATTACACACATGACACCCGCGCAATATATTCTTTAATAAAGGTTTATATAACAAATATAGTAAAGCAGAAGTCACTCCTGAAAATCGACGTGGCATATTAGATTTTATGATTAATACAAAATGTGAATATGATGCCCGTGTTCATCAAGCTATTAATGATGATTGCCATCAAAATGAGGACGAGGAGAAGAGAGAAGAATACAACGAGGATGCCAACGTCGTCGACATTGTCGATGAGAGAAGAACATCAAGGTACCAGAATATACCTTGATATACAAGCTATTGAGAATTTTCTCAAAGAACAAGTACAACACGGCATGATATTTGCTCCACTTTCAAACTATAGAACTCAACACCATCAGAGTTTACAAACGCGACTCATCTTGGAAGATATAAAGCGAAAAACACAGATAAATTGTCATCAGCAGTCCTTTTCATTGGACCAAGAATTATTAAATGAAATTATTTTATATAAAAAAAGCGAAAAATTGTACATAAGAGAATGTTGTGAATGTAATTAAAAAATGTGTACCCATTAAATTTTAAATCGAATAAATTAAAACGCACCAAGGATAATAATAATATAGATAATGTGATTAAAAGAAAGCGAAAAAAAAAAAAGCAACTCTTTTATATTTTATAAATAAGGAAATTAAAAAGGATAATAATATATAGATAATGTGATTAAAAGAAAGCGAAAAAAATAAAGCAACTCTTTTATATTTTATAAATAAAGGAAATTAAAAAGGATAATAATAATATAGATAATGTGATTAAAAGAAAGCGAAAAAAATAAAGCAACCTCTTTTATATTTTATAAATAAGGAAATTAAAAAGGATAATAATAATATAGATAATGTGATTAAAAGAAAGCGAAAAAAATAAAGCAACTCTCTTATATTTTATAAATAAGGAAATTAAACATGTATTTTATTGTTATAAATAAAGAAAGAAAACATAAACTACTTTTGTATTTTATCTCACAACTTTATTCATGTATAAGATCACAAATAAGATCGTATGCCACTCGTTCCACATTATACATAAAAATTGCATGTCTCAACCACCTTGTTTTCATATTGCAATAATATTACCAATCTTTTAAGAGTGTTTCTATAACGGGTGAATTGAGCATTAAATACAAGTCATTAGGAGGTGTATTTAAGAGTGATTCTCTCTGAAATAAAAATAATAGTACAGCCAGGTATAAGTATAATTACCTGGATATGAAATTTTTCCTACATTTCTTACAATTTTAGCAAACACCTCGTTATCATGAGATGATAGTGTAATCACTTTACACTACCCTCATTCGGTATGGTTAACGATGGCGGCGACGATGATAGCACCGTTGATGTCACCATCTCTTTACATTTCTGACTACTATTATCAATAGTTAACAATGGCATAGTTAATAATGGCAGCGACGATGATAGCAAACACATTTTTTACATTTCTGATGACTATTAATATTAAATGGCAGCGACGATGATAGCACCATTGATGTTACCATCTCTTTACATTTCTGACTGTCATTATTTGAGTTTGAGATATTTTTTTTTCTCATAGACATTTTTTTTTCGCTAGCAACAATTGCTGTTATTTTCATATGATAGTGAATGATTGCCGTTCAGATAATTAACCAGATCTACAATACCTTCTTTTTCATCAGAGGCGTTTTTCCAATGTTTCATTTTATGAGATTTTCTAAAATTTCTATATGTGCGATGGTTATTAATCATTGTTGCCAGCCATTGGCATATTGTCGACATTTAACATTATGATCATATTCATTATTATTATATTATATTATAATTATTATTATTATTATTCCATGGGTACCATTGAGGTTTCAGTCTCCAATTGTTGGACTTTAGTATATTCCAAGAACGTATAGACCTACGGGTATTGTCAATTTCATTTTGATATCCATGACATTTTCTTCTTTGGGGAATAATATAACGATTATCCATTATATTATAGTTTGCAGTAATAAGATTTAGATAGAATGAAAAAATACAAAGTCCCGTAACAATTTAGATAGATGAGGATAAGTATGAAGCTCCGTGTATATATATATACAGAAAAAGTTAATTCTTACCCCCCTCTCTTCTCTTACTTTTAGTATTAGAAAGATTTAAATATGATGGTAGATATTATTTCTATAATCTAATAATAATAATAATAATAATATATATCTATATAAATATATCTTTGATAATATCTAATATATTCGATATAATGTATCTCAGATAATATCTAATATTAACAATGATTATACATATATATATATATATATATTAATAATATATATATATATAAATATTAGTCAGTTTGAAGTTCTTAGGGAATTTTAATATATATAAAGAGGATAATAAAAAAAAATCATTTTTATCATATACCTTTATTCTCATTGTGGAAATTTTAATAGAAATATATTCATTATTTAATATGATTATTTTATTATAGCTTCATATTAATAAATATTAACCATTATTCATAGAAATATAATCATTAATTATTTACTATAAAATAAAAATTTTATTTACAGCTTCATGTCAACTTTATTTACAGCTTCATATATTATTTTTTTAATGTATTCCTTTTCCATGTTACAATATTATTCCTATTCCTGAGGAAATACTCCTTGTTATTATTTCGTGATTCCTTCTCCATGTCGCGGTATTATTCTTATGCCTGTTGGAAATGTCCGACAATCTATTCTTTTGTGTGGGTTCCTTGTAGAATCTTTCTGTCTGGGAAATGTTTTTTCCCTGTCGTTGTCGTGAAATGTCTGGGAAATGTTTTCCAAGTTGTAGTATGTATTTATTATCTGTTGGAAAGATGTCTGACATTATTCTTTTCCATGGGTGGTTGTTAGCATTTTTTTGGCTGTTTTCCATTGTTATAGTAACAATGCTTAGTCTTGGTCCAGTTTTGATAATATCCTCTTTCGATACTCCATTTCACAAGATTCAGACGTTTTAAAATAAACGCCCCATATCATTGTCTTTTACATGTTTCTTCTTATTATTCTTCTTATTTGTGTCGGTATCCAATTTTGACTGTTAATTCCATCTTTCTTGATATTACTCTCATTATTTACGGGTGTCATTTTTTCAATTTTCATGAATTTAAATCACTTGTTTCATCAGATTCTACTGCGGGTGGGTGGTGAAGGCGTCATCATCCTCATCCTTTGTACTTGGATTACCTGTTTTCATCAGATTCTACGCTGGTAGGGGTGAAGGCGTAAATCATCCTCATCCTTCTTTGTACTTGGATTACCTGTTTCATCAGATTCTACTGCTGGTAGTGGTGAAGGCCGTCATCATCTCATCATCCTTGTAGCTGAATTATAACGTTTCCCCCGCTGTTATAGTAACATGCTTACGTCTTGGTCCAGTTTTGATAATATCCTCTTTCGATACTCCATTTACAAGATTCAGGACTTTTAAATAACGCCCCATATTCATTGTCTTTTACATGTTTCTTCTTCTTATTCTTCTTATTTGTGTCGGTATCCAATTTGACTGTTATCCATCTTTCCCTTAAATATTACTCTCATTACTTACAGGTGTCATTTTTTTCAATTTTCCTGAAATTTAAATCACTTGTTTCATCAGATGTTACTGCTGGTAGTGGTGAAGGCGTCATCATCCTCCTTGTACTTGATTTACCAATAATTTTAAGGGTGGTAATGGCGGTAATGATGATTTACCAATATATTGTAAATGGTGAAATTTGGTGGTAATGATGATTTACATAATTGTTAAGGGGTAATGGTGGTAATGAGATTTACCAATATATTTTAAGGTGGTAATGGTGGTAATGATGATTTACCAATATATTTTAATGTGGTAATGGTGGTAATGATGATGGTGGTTTATCACCCTTTTCTTCTCCATGTATAATTAAATTATTTGATAGGTAATCTTTTAATATGTGGTGTTTGGTATCAGTTGTACCGTATCATTATTATCTGAGCATATCTCTTGTCAATATACAACTCAGAGGTTTGATTATCGGCATCGATGTCCGCGACGGTGTTGGTAGTCCTTGTGACGGTGGGGGTCGTCGGCGGACAGCGACAGCAGTGACAGGATCAGTAGCATGGGTATATGCATTGTTGATAGAAGTGATGGGGGTGTTGATAGAGGTGGTCGTGGTGTCATGGTGGGTTGTGGTGCTGGTATTCGTATCGGGAATAGTAACGAGTATTATCAGTAGCAGCAACGTATCATCTTTGATAACGTTACAAAAATATTATTCCGAAGCCATAGAACTATGCCATCAGTCCATCATAATTGTGATAGAACCATTGAACAAATCATTCATATAATCACTGCCCCATATTTGTTAAATTTTGTCAAGTCACTCGGAGTAATTGTTGGTTTCAACCACCACAAGCCACATGTGGTATGTTTTCGTAATTATAGTCAGCGCGGATCGCTAGTCTCCATAGGTATCCTGCTTCTTCTTCCCATTAATAATATAATCATTACATATCTTTCCAAAATAAATATTCTCACCAACAGATAATTTAGATCAATATCTTCCGTCTCCATACTCATCGTTGTATCTATGTGAGTATCCATCTTATAATGTACACGAGTTACAAATTTACACACACATATATATAATATATATAAAATATATATATAATATATTTAGAGAGTAAACCGGATATGTTGATAGAGCGCAAACCGGATATGGTCCCAAAAGAGCACTATATCAATTGTTCTGCTGCTGCTGCTGCAGTACACATGGTTATAAGAAGAAAAGTTGTATTATTCCCCCGTGTTGAGACATAAAATCGAATTGTATTATTTTTATATCTTATAATGTTTTTGGTCATGAAATAAAGAAAAACATTTGTTGTAGTTTTATTCCTTTAATATGACATACACAAAAGCATATGTTTAATTCCTTAAATAACAATCTTATATTTATATATTATATTCAGTAAATGAAAATACCAAACAATTATATAACTTTAATTAAAACAAATAATTTAGTTTTCTTATTACTATATATATAATTATTATTTCTTATTACTTAATATATAATATTATTTAAAATATTAGTTTTCTTATTACTTATAATATATATTAGTTTCTTATTACTTATATATTATATATATATATATTCTGTATAAACTTGACAATTCTTTATTTTAATCTTATTGATAGATAGGCCATATATTTATCCGACTGGTTTTCGCCATGTTTTTCTTCCTCCGTCAGGTGTTTTATAATCTCATCATTAAGGGATTGTATTCGTTTCAAAATTTAACACTCTTAAAATAACCTACATTGTTGTCACATATTAGTTCTCTGATATTGATATGGATCCATATCCAACACATTTTAAGGAATAGAACAATACCATAAAAACGCGATAGACGACAGAGTTTTACCCTTGAAGGATATTGTGATAAAAGGCTTGCTAAATAGATTACCTTTGATATCATTGGTGATACCTTTTAAAATCTTATTAAAATATATAGGAAACTGAAAACTTTATATGGATCAGCTTTTCCACAAAACAACATGTGTTGTGATGATGTTATTTTATAATTTGACGAGAATAGATTTTCACTACACTCGACTAGAGGAACAGATGGGATTTTATTGATACCGCATGCGGCTGCAAGTTTTTTGTATTAAAACACAATAACGAAAATATATTAGCATCATAACTTATAGAAGTAATTGTTTATTATCATTAGTAATAAAACATTGAGTCGGCAAAATGTTTCACATCAACTGACACGGAAATAGCTCCATGAATCCCTGTTCCATGCCAATTTCCTCTGCTTGTCGATGTTTTACATTTCTCGTAATTGTGCAGAACGCTAGACGCTACATGATTTGTTCAATCAATGTACCAATCATCATTGCCACAGAAATTGTACAATTTCCACGCCAACTGGGTAATAATTTGACAGTGTTTATCTTTTTTTTCCCTTTACCGGTTCTATGTTTTCTCGACAGCCGCATCCTGCAATTTTCTATAATTATCAAGGTTTCCCAATTCAAAACAGATATGACTGGACAACCATAAACTGAATGGGTCAGAGGCGAGGAACTCGGAAAAAAAGCAAAATCAATATTAAAAATATTAATAATTCATAAACTAAAAAATAAAATTAGCAAAGACCTGAAATACAGCCACGATACGTTTTTTGCTATGAGGAAAAATATCATAAATATTTTCCCCACGATTTCTAGGTATACAGTGTGACACGTACACGGGAGACGTATTGTGCAAGTGGTCGGTCACCACCGCGACGGATAAACTCGGAAAAGTCTCTCGATCCCTTACCAACTTACACTCGTATACTCTTTTGAAATTAACTACTGATAAAAAGCAAGCATAAAGAGATCAATCAGTTTTTCCTCTGATGTCTGAAGTAAGTCTTGTAAAAATTTGAAGGGTTTTCCTCAAAAATGTTTCTGCTAAATTTTGTAAGGTTACTCTAACATTGCCTTCCCGTTCCGAGTTGAGTTTCCATTCCTTCGAACCATTTCTGAATTAAAGAAAAGATGATTGTCGCTTTTATTGAGTAAAAAAATGTGGAACAGCATCCAATATGTATTATCCTCGTATAATGTTTTTGCCGTCTTTTAAAGATTTAAAATTTTTCCCCAACACTCCCATGGGATGAGTCTGGAACCGTCAGAGTAAAGCATTCGCTTGAGGCAGGTTATATTTCTAACTCAGCTTGCTTTTTGTTATAATCTTAATATCCCTGACATTGTCATTTCTCGTCAACGCCACATACATTTCTTGAGCGGTAGTGAATCTGGATGGATTGATGACGTCACACATATCTTAGAGTGGTCCCTTGACACACGAAAATACCGTCATGGATAATAAACTAGCTATAGGTAAAAAATACACACTGGCCTATTCCCTCGATAATATGTGAAAGGTGAAACATGCGCAATCGTTCCATTTAATCTATCTATAGCGATAGAAACAATAATCTCGGGAGACGAACGTCCGCACGGTTTACTAAGGTTGACCACAATCCCCGTGTCCTGCGTAAAAACACAACGTCGGTTTCCAAAGTTAAAGGTTGTAAGACGAATTCGTATGAGTAAAATAAACGTTTGACCTCTGAATAAAATACTTCATCGACATTGGTGACATTGGTCTTAAAGTTGTTGAGTATATTTTTATATACAACCTGTTGTCGTTACTGTATTTCAGACGGTTATCCAGTGTACTATTGATATAAAATGTAAACTAGATATGGTCTTGTGAGAGACAAAGGATGATTTTAATTTTCAATCAAGGCATAGTTTGAACATACTGTAAATATTGCTGGGTTATTTTTGATTTCAATTATGAACATTGTACGAAAAAAAATGAATCGACATTTTTGATCTTATTATTTTAAACTTACCGCAAATTTTTATTTTTTTTGTGTTTAAGATCGGTCCCGGGAATTTGATGGGCATGGTATCGATCATCATTACAAAGGGCCCGATTTTCAATTAACTTTTTGATACTATATAGGCGACTGCGTTTTTTATCGCTATTTTGTTTCGTTAATACGATTGTACTGTGTTCACGTTTGTCCCATGGGTTCCTTATTGTTTTTGGGGGGACTGCCATTATTATACACATTTTTCTTTTTCTTTGTACGGGCTCTGATCTTCTCCTATTTCAGTTTTTAGTCATTTGGTTTTCTTATCTTTTCAAATTGATCACGAAGCGATAGTGTGCTACCTGGGGTTAAATTTGGCCTGTCGACTCGTCTCCTGGGAAAAAAAAAACTTTTGTCTATTTTGTGTCGGGAAATTTTTTTCTCATATATAAAAGTTGAAAAAACATTTTATGATAATAGTTTTATAAAGATCACTGTAGTTTGATCCTTTAAAATTTTTAAATATAAATAATGCAATGTTTGAATAAAGTTCCCTCTTTTTTCTCTTCAATAATATTTTTATCCATGAAAAAAAAGTCATTGAAAAATTGAGGGAAACAAAGATTCAAAAATAACACCTAAAAAGTTTGGTGATTGGACTCTCTTTTTGATTCATATTTTGCCGTGGCAATACTTGAAAGTGTCCGAGGATCACCGTTGCATAGGAGTGTGGTCAAATCTTTAATAGCTATGGCATAACCCCAATCCAAAGACATGACGATTTTGACATATTCTTTTTAAAGAGTTTAAACGTAAATGATTTTGCTTTTATGGAGATGATGTAGTATATGCTGATAAATATTTAGAACTGTTTTGTAGCAGACCCTTTTCGAATTGAGAGTAAAGGCCTTAAAACCCAAAAAGGGGTTTCCCCGCAATTTTTTGTAGAAAAAAGTGAGGGAGACCACAAAAAGAAACGTCTCATCATCATCATCATCATAATATTATTATTATTTTATTTTAAATTATTATTATTATAATTATATTATTATTTATTATTATTATAATATTATTATTATTATCATTTTTAAATCATTACATTATATCATTATCATTATTATCATTATTTAAATACATCATTATTATTATCATTATTTTTATTATTATTATTATTATTATTATTATATTATTATCACCGGCCTCTACGAAAAATTCCGTTTAATTAAACCCTTTAAAAAGAACCCAAATCTACCCTTGGCTCGATTTAATTTTCGAAACCCAAATTGGTCTAAACCCCTTTTTTAAAAATCTTTTCCCCTCGATGGTTTTTCCCTTAAACGAAAAGGAAACTAGAGTTTGATTTATCCCGCAGGATTTCACAGAAAATGTGAGACCCCTAAAAAAAAAAGCATCCATCTTCAAGTCGATTCGTCTTTGCATCATCACGTAAATTAAAACGCATCATTAAGATTATATTTTCTTTTTTTTTTTTTAAAAATGTTGCTATTTTTAAAAAAAAAAAAAAAAAAAAAATATTTTTTCTTATTTATTATTATTTTTTTTATAGAAATTTATTTTTCTGAATTATTGAATTCCCAAAGGCCCTTGTCGACTATGCTTGAATTTTTTTCATCTTTAAATTTCCCCAATTTGCTTTATTGGTCACCATAATTTTTAAATATGTACATAAAAAGAATCAAATTTGTCCTTTTTTTAAAATAATAAGAATTAATGATAGCTTTTGTTTTCTCTCAAAGTAAAAATTAAATATTTTGACTAGACGCTTGGATCACTTCCCCGCGATTAATATGTTTAACATTTTTCTTTCGGGAATAGAGAGTTGCCTTAAACCTTCTACTTCTTCTCCCATGGGGGGGAAAAACAAAAAATTTTTTTTCTATCAAAAGTAACACATCGCTCATGGCATAATTTAAAAGTGAATACCATATTTTGTAATGTTTAAATTCTCTCTATTCAAAGTACCAGGGATACCCCGTATATCGTTAGGGGGAAAGATCAGACAACTAATACCTTTTCTCAAAAGAAATATTTCGGATAAGACTGAAAAGGAATCCATAATATTTTTATTTTTTCATGTTGGATCGCTTTCCCTTTTTTTAAAAGCATTTTTTAACATTTTTTTGTTTTTTTTTAAACAGTTATGAGTTTAAATATCCTTTCACATGCTCGCCCTTATATCTTTGGGTAAATAGAATCTTTTAAAAATAAAATTCTAAAATCAAAATTATTATTATTATTATTTATTTTATTTTTAATTTTAAATTAATATTATTAATATTATTATAATTAAAATTATTTTTAAAATTATTATTTTTTAATATAGTAGTAGCAATAGTTTTAAACTAATTTTTCTTTGATCATGCGGTATAGGCCCTGATTTTATTGATCCCCTTTAAAGCGTTTTTAGTTTGTAATTATCAATCATCCGTTAATCCCTTTTAAAATGTTTTGTTGATATCAAACGGAACCATGAATTCCAACGGTATTTTCAAAATACCCCCTCCAATAGTTTTTAAAAAATAATTTTTTTGCTATGTGACTTTCCGATTGATATTCATCATTCGGTTTTCGTTCGGAGAACATTTGTTGGTTGTATCAATAAAATGGCCGAGTTTTTTCGATTATCCCCCAAAAAAAAAATTATCATACCTCCAAAGGGTTAAAAACCGTTCTATGTCCACAAAAGCAAAAGTGCTCGATGTATAAATTTCTGATTTCATAGTATTATCATAATAATCAATATTCGGAAATTGCATACATTTCCATTTTTTTATATATCTATTTGAGGACCCATTGAATACTCGACTTGTATTCATCCCCCCTTTGTTACTGGAAAGACAAACTTTTATGAAATGTTTAAATGATGACAAACGATAATATCATCATCTCAACTCATTCTCGTAAAAATATTAAAAACAGTATTAACTGCAATATTTTTTTTAAACATATTAATATTTGTGACACGTTCAGCAACCTATCGATATCAATTGTGGGATAAAATTTTTTTCCCCCCACAAATTTTTTCCCGAACCCCGGGAAACTCCCAATGGAAAAAAGCTAGCTTGAAACCCCTTAAAATTTTCTAACAATTATATCAATTATGGGGTAATTGTTAAAAAAATTCGTGCAGTGATTGTTTTTTTTGTTTTTTGGGGGTAAAAATCTCTGAATGTTTAAATATTTTTTTATCTTTTATATTATTATATTGCCCTGCATCTGCATGAAAGAAATATGTCAATGTTGTAAGTATAAATCTAAAACACATTTATAATTATAATTATAATATGAATACCCCTCACGTGTAAAAAAATGAAAATATATCTATATCTTAATATTATATCGAAATATTTGGGGGATAAATACAATTTTTATTATAAATAAAATTTTTATTATTAATAATATTATATATATATTATATATAAAAAAAACATATTATATAAAATATAAAAAAAAACATATATATATATATAAAAAAAATACATTAAAATCCATCATACAAAGTAACGATGTTAAGTAGACCATATTGGAAATTACAACTTATAAATGGCCAGTATCAATATTTGACAAAGCCCTCTAAAAAGAACGGCCAAAGTTTTAAAATTTATTCACCATGAAAATGATGATAATATTAATAATAATAATAATAATAATAATAATAAAAATAAGACAAAGACGAGAAAGATGGTTGTCCATTGGATAACTAAAAGACTAAGGTATGAATTGATTTGAAGATACCTATAGAAAACCCACAAATGATGTTTTCGAGGACCCAAACAAAGGATGGTTATAAGCCATAATGTGTCAAAAAATGAATAAACCAAAAAAAAAGTATAGAGGATATGAATCGGTTCTTTTTTACCCTTCAAAAAAAAAATAGAACGAGAATATCCCCGCCATCACCCGAAAACTAAAAGAACAAATATATTAAAGGAAATATGCTTACATGTTCCAATTATGGAATGAGCCAAAGTGTGGCATGGGCCCGCCCGTCAAAACGAGTCCCGGTAAATCTATTTTGGTAAATAATAGAGGGGGAAATAGAGCCTTTAATGTATTTAAAAAGTCATTTTTTAGGTTGGAGATGCTTTCGCGTTTTTTGATTTTTAAAAAGAGAATGGCTTGCTTTTTAAAAACAATTGTATATGGGGAGAAGGGCCCACGCAATATCCTAGAACGGCGACAATGCGGGCCCGTTTTTTAATCGGGAAAAATTCATTTGTAGCGAGCAAGAAAAAAAAAACCTGACGCTGCACCTCTAAAAAAACCTTAACATTTTTTTATGAGGCCCCATTCTCAGGTTTTAAACTGTCTTCTAAAACGGGGAAATTTGGGCCGACGCGTGGCCATTGCACGTTTCAAAAACGACTCTCACCTCGATCAAAAGGAGGCTGCTCCGGCGACAAAAAGACGAAAACTATCGCGCGTCACGAAAATGCCCGGGGAAAACCCCTGTTTCTTTTTTTAAACCGTAAAAAAATTTTCGAAACGCTAACAACAATAAAACGGATTCTCGCGAGATGAATAAAGATGTCAAAATACCGCTCGATGAATTTTTACCCTGGGGAAAATCAAACGAAGTAATATGTTTGCGATGTTTTCTCACTCTTTTTTTTTTTTGAGTGGATCTTTCTGAAACAATGATTAAACTATAACAAAATGATCAACACATCAGAACTGATGACGAAAAGGCTTCATTATCGCGAGAAATGTTCGGGTCGGGGGTTTTAAACAAAAACTTTTTAATTGAAAAAAAAATGCAACTGGGCGAAATAAGAGGGTTTAAATTGGCCTTTCCCGGCAAATAATTCATGCCCTTTTTGAATATTATATTATGAAATTTTCAAAATTGTTAGAAGCTGACAGGGCCATTCTTCTTCTTCTTCTTCGCTTCTTCGCCCGTCGTCTAAAAAAATATCGAAGGGGGAAGGGAAACCGGGTCTATTATTTATAAAATAAACACGTTTGGAAAAACATTCTTTTGTATGGCAAATTGAAATAGCCCCTGAGTATAATAAGGACTTTTACAACAACGATAAATCAAACACTGATAAAATGAGAAAAAATGTGATCCCCAAACTATGGAGTTTATTAATTTTATTTACCCTTAGCAAAACTAGTGGAAAGTGTTTAATGTGCAACATAAGGGTCCCCGGCTGGAAATTTTAAAATTTTTTCTATGAAATTGTCGGTAAAGATTGCCCAGTTATCTCTAGAATCTAAAGATGATTCCACATCCCCCCCGAAGAAACGAGTGTTGTAAAAGAATATTTTTCAAAATTCACTGTCGCGGGAGAATCTTGCCAAGGGCGAAGAATATCGACTGTAAACGAGTCGAGAAACTTTTACCAATACCGAATATTATTGGGCCGAAACCGAGTGGAGTTGCTCGTAAATTTTAACCGGAATATATAAAACGAATGTAGACACCGCTGACGGCTATTGCAGGATGGAAATAGTAGTAGTTTTGACATCCATACTTGTTTCATTTCCATGTACAAAAGTATATCAACAATCGTAAAACCACCCGGGCTGAAAAGTTATTGAAAGGGTTGTTTGATTTTTCTATAAAAGGGATGAAAATACCGGAACAAATCAATAAAATCGGCACAGTATTTACAACCCATGATATCGAACCATATAGAAAACTTCCTTTAATTTATCTTAGAAAAATACCAATTTTTGGAAAAATTGATTTCTTGTATCACCATTTGTCCTAGCTTGGATATGATGAAAATTAGCGGTAAGAATTTATCAGAGACATTACCTTCTATGTCCCTCAATCTGTACTAGAATATGTATGTAAAATAATAACCAATTCTGTACGAAAAAAGATCCATAATGTGAATTATCATTGCTCCGAAATACCGAAAGAGAACGAATCGAAGCGAATGCTCTGTACAAAAATATTTGTTGTAAAGATGCTTACCTGGTTAGCAACCAGCAGAAAAAGACTGGGTGTTCTTTACAAGAAATTATTCAGCTGGGACAGATCCCAAATATGAGCGTGTCGTAGTTTCTGCCATGTAAATGTGACCCAATTGCAAATTATCGACGAAGCCGTTCAACCGGGCCATGGGGGCAGAGAGAGCCTTTTATGCGCCGTCTGTGCCATCAGACCCATCTCAATACACGAAAACACCTCGAGGTTATGTCACTACTCTACTATCTCTCCCTTGCCAAGTCTTTCAAACGTTACATTGCATGGACATGGGTAGTCCTGAATCCGAGCGCAAATGCGGCCAAAAAAACAAATCTGATACGGCCACGGTATGGTAGTCTCGACAAATCGTGGATTGTATGAACAGTAAGAATGATGTGTACTCGATTTTTGTCGGAACGGCCGGAAGCGATAGCGGCCATGGATGAGGCTAACGAAAGCCTTAATAGGCTCGATACAGACCGTGCGATCTCGTTTGTCGATTCGTGGAAGAATAACAGAAAATCACCACAAGGTGGATCAACTCGCCTTCAAGGGGAAAACTGTCAAAAATCAATACAACTACTACTACTCACTACTAATGATAATGATGATGATATCGGTAAACCTATCATAGGATAGTATGGATTCTCATAATTGCTATTAATCAAGTTACAGACGTTGGTTACTTTCCAGAAAATTGATGTAGGGCCGACCTTACAATGGCGGCTCTCGTAAATGAATGACGCGCAAATCGGACTGTGGCGGTCTCCGAATATATGTTTACCCTTTTAGTACCCATGATGATTGACAATCCCGCTATCATATCTGAAGTCACAGCTGGCCTAGCAAAGTCCTTAGAAACTGTTAGATTGTTGGAAAAAGATTTTAACTGTCGAAGAAGAACGGTTCTTGATTGAGAGAGAAAGACAAAGTTAGTAACGCTTTTCGTATGCAGGAAATGTGTGTAAAAGTAGCCCATCTTAGTTCAGAGTAACGAATCAAATTTGAGAAGCTCTATCTCTATTAGATCAAGGGACTGGAACAAAACACCATACCGTATGATAAAAGTCTCGCCCTAAACCGGGGAACTGGCTTGTCGCCTCAAGTCGCCTCTGTGGGGTTAGAATGCGAGACGGGTTACGTTTATGATTCTGCCAAAGACGAGCCGTCGTCCAATGGTACTAAATCGACTCTTGAATAACGGTATCGTGTAGGGTATGGAATATACGAAGTGGATTCAAACAGGCACATCCCCCCTTTTTCCCCCCCTTTTTTTTCCCCCCAGGAAAAAAGATACAGGGAAGAAAGAGTCGAGTTAAAACGTCAAGTTTAAATGAAACCAAAAGCGATCCACTAACGGCTGCCCATTCAAGGTGGAGAAGGGTGAGAAAGTTATTTATGAATAGTATTAATGGGGTTTTGGTATTCACGGGTCGGAGAGAATCATAACGATTCCTGTTTTCAGATGGTAACGGGATAATTCAATGAGATCGTCTTCTCGTTGGGACATGCCGCCACGCGTCGGCGGAGGAAACAGACACGCTCACCATGGAAACCACATAACTCCAATATCCTAGACGAATTTTTTTTCTCAATATCAGTCCTTCGATTCGCCACTTTTTACCAAACAGATACAGGGTTACGGTGACACGGATAGGTATATTTGGCACAGACAATTTTCCCCGCAGATGCTAATTAAAGTTAAAGAACCAATATGGCATTCGGCATGAAATGGATCCGTGTTGAGGAGAGAGAATTGCTCCGTCCTACTCCAAATTATTGTCAATAAGCACGACCAAGGGGTAATTCGATTAATCCCGACCTGGCCGCGAAGGAGACGAAGCCATGTTATCGAACACGAATGTCTCTCTAATCACACTCACACTTCTGGTAACAAAACGTATCACATGATACATTTTTAGAGAGGACGAACCTTCTGTACATAAACTTGGATCAAGACGACCGTTGATACTCAACGAGACGAGAGAGCGACCCAACAAGCAAATTGCTATTAGAAATTTTTCGTCAGCATAATCCATTTCTCGCTTAGTTTCCTCTTGTAAAAACGACGAAAATAGACATTAATGTTTATCCGCATAATGCGACCGAGCTCTCTCGAACTGTTAAACTACGACGAGAAAGCAGCCACATTTAAAACAACAGGGTAAGCGGTGGGCCAGTATTTTCCGGAGCACACCTCTTTTACGCGATCGAATACGGGGACCAAGATGATGAAATGATAAAGATAAAGTTGATAAAAGTTTTATTCCAGCGAGTAAATATAATGCAAACGTTTAAAACTCGAAGCCGTGATTAATGCACTGGGCAATGGCTTTCTAGAGATTTCAGATCCATAAATGTACTGGATCGAACATAAGAACAGAGCGCCAAGTTTCTGACTCGGAAAAGATTGCCGACAAAAAAAACTTAATGGCTTCCTAAGAGATACTCAAGGTTTTCAAGAAGGGAAAGTTTAAGATAAAGGGCATTTCGTAACCCAATAAGCTCAGAGAAATCAAACCGCGTGTTTTGGCCTGGACCCAGCAACTGCTCATCACGTAAACGATACGATCGTCAGCGGCACGCCAAAAGGTGTTTATCGTACACTGAAAATCCGAGGACTACTTAAACGTTCCAGCAAGAGAGGTGTTAACAAGGAGCACATACGAAAAAGAATGGCGATATAGTCAACCTACCTAATCCAACAGCTCGATTGATAATAATCACCTCAACCCCACTCGAAAGTATTGAACTGGGAGAAAAATTTTGACCAACATCTTGGCGACGAGGTGGCCGAACACTCGTCGAGTCAAAAACGTGGCCGAGGTAGCCGTAAAGACACTCCTACATTTACCTAAAAAAAGATGGGATCAATAACTCGAGCGAGAAGGTTAGCTGTGTCTTCATCAAAATTTGGCCGTCGTGTGCTATACCAAGACAACGCATTCAATCACTGACTCCATAAAAAGAGACTGTGATTCTAATTTTAAAATTTTATAAGTTGGAGCCTCGCATAGTTTAAACAACGTGCCAAGGAGGAAGGTTTTAGTCTAGCCTTATAATAGCATTAAAGTTATAATACGGTATCCTTGTTCGGAGATTCAAACACAAGATTTTTACTAGCAACCCACCCATTGAAAAATCCTAAATTATCCCTTTCCTCACCATTTTGAATAATTCCATTGTTAATGATACTATGGAAGATGATGATGAGATGATGACGATGACGACGACGAAGAAAAAAGAGGAAAAAGAAAAAAAGGATGGGATGATGGTATTGGAAATAGAAAGAAAAACCCCAAATACCCTTTGCCCTTCCAATGATTTTTTTATACAAACAACAATTAAAAAATTAAAATTCGCATCAATTTTGGTAAAGATAAACCTTCGGAAACAAAATGAATCCCTTAGGTTAAGTTTAATATGTTCTTTACTGCTCTAAAATAATATTCAGGGCAAGTTTGGGCCCGTACCTAGAATATTAAGAAAAAATTTTTCAATTTTAAATCTCTGGAAAAAATCGTTAGTGTTCTGGAAAAATTTTTTTAAATACCATTCTCGGTTTTTTTAAAAAATTTGAAAAACAAATAAGAATTTGTCCGGGGGCGGGGAAATTAAAAAAATTACCCAAAATAAAAAGGGTTAAAAATAAACCCCCACTCCCCGACAAATGTCGAATAATGTCGTGGACCACATATATCCGAATTTTAAAAAGTTGTTTGGCCCATGTCAAAAAAAATTCTGTTATATGCAAATTAAGTTTATCGACACAAACAAAATTGATAGTGTTTTTTTCCGTAATCTAAAAATCAAAAAGGGAAAAGATAATTTTTTTTAGAACGTTAAAAGTGCTGGGGGGGGTGCTCTTCTTTTTTAATTTTCTTTTATTGTGTCCCTTTTTTCGCAGAGAAAAGTGAAAAAAAACGATGAAAGCGAAAATTTTTTAAAGAAAGAGATTTTTTTGGGTTTTAAGATGTTTGCCAAAAAGGGCAAGGGGAACCTGGGCCGAAAATTTTAACAAATTTTCAAAAGGGGGAATAAAAAGATTTGTTTTTTCTGTCATTTTTAAACCTGCGACAGAACCCCGTGGTTTTCTTTTTTTCGGAACCAACAACCCGTGGCTCCCGCGGTTTTTTGCGAGGGCCAAATATGGGCCCCAAAGAAATGAAAGGAATAAAATTTTAGTTAAACACGGCCGGTTTTTTAAACGGGGGGATGTTAGTTCGAAATGATCTTGTTTTGGGCCCCATCCTTGATGCTAGCAACCCTTCCCCCCTTTTTTGAAAAAAAGAGAAAACTATACTAAAGGTTGTTTAATTTAAATTTTAGGATAAAGTTTTTTTAAATTTTTAAAAGAGGATTTATATTTTAACAAAAAAAGATAATTAAAGGGTTTTCTATAAAGAAGATTGGAGATAATACATGTTTAATATTTTGAACCCGGATTTTTTTTTTATTAAATTGGGAGAGAAAATGTTTGCCGCTCTTTGGGGCATCAAATGTTCAAATGGGCGAAAAATAATTTGAATGGAAGTGGAATTTTTATACATTTTAAAAAAAATGTTTTTTTTAACCCTCTTTTTCCTTTTCCCCCCCTTGGTATTATTTTAAATCTTTTTAATAAAACTTATTTTTAAAGAAAAGTTTTTTGGGTTTTTTTGAAAAAAAAAAGTCAAAATTTTTTATATTTAAAATATATAAAAAAAATATATATATATATATTATATATATATTATATTATAATTTAAAAAAATATATAAATTTAAATTTTTTAAAAAGTGATTTTTTTTAAAGTTTTTTTTTATTATAAAAGTTATTTTTTTTAAAAAAAGATGGGTTTTATTAAAAAAAGAGGGTTTTATAGGGAAATTAAAGGGTTAAAAATTTTATTTTAGTAATGTTTTTAAAACCCTTTTTTGAAAAAAAAACATTTTACTAAAATTTAAATTTTTAAAAGGGTTACAAATAAAAATTTTAGTATTAAAGTTTATTTTTTATTATAAAAGATGAAAAAAAATAAATTTTTAAATTAAAAATATTAAAATTTTTATATCAAATTTTTTGTTTATTTTTTTGCTGGAAAAAAATAAAGGGAAAGGATTTATTTATTAATAAAAATTTAACTTGCATTTATTATAAAAAAATGAAATGAATAAATTGGGAGAATTATCAAGATTGTGTTTGAGAATATTTCATAAATATTCCATATACATAAAAAAAAATATAATTTTATTACTTTCTCATTTATAAGGTTGTGTATTAAAAGTTTTATATAAAGCTAAACTTTATTTCTTAAGGTAACTTTTTATAGATGTTATCAATATATTGTTAGCATTAACGATTAAATTTATTATAAAAAATGAATAACATAATTTGTAGAATTCTAATAGTCTCTCATCGTCTCTCTCTCATCTCTCTCTATATAGATATATATATATATATATATATATATATATATATAAATATATTAAAAATAAATATGAATATATATATATAATGGATTAATCATTAACTAACTTGTTACTTTTTTAAAGGGAAAAAAAACTATTAAATAAATTTTTATTTTCTTTAAAAATGAAATTAAAATTTATATATATATAAATTTAAAATATATATATATTATAAAATATAAATTTTTTATTGATAATATAAAATCATATTTTATTGCAAAGAAAAAAATAAAATATATATAAATATATATATTTATCAACAAAACACAGCGGGTATAATTTTCTTTACATGACTAACCCAAAATATAAATTTTGAACTTATTTCCCGGGAGCAGGTTTTCCCTTTTCGTCCCCTCTCCCAAATTGAAAACCCAAATCGAGCTGAACAATTAAATCTTTCCCAAAAAAACGCGGTATAATTATTAAACATTTGCTTCCATTAATTTTAAATTTTATAATTTCCATCATTTTTTTTTAATTTAGGGGTGGTGTAAATTTTTTAATATATAT